>NW_026634310.1:0-173468 GCF_024868665.1 Triplophysa rosa | reverse complement strand
TACAGCCACGGTCAGATGCCAAAAGCAAATCATTTGTTACTCTGATCAAAGCAGTCTCTGTACTGTGATGTACTCTAAATCCAGACTGGAATTAATTTGCATTTACATTACATTTCGTAATTTAGCAGATGCTTTTATCCAAAGCGACATGCAAATGAGGTAAACAATGGAAGCAATTGGAACAACATAAGGACAACAAAAAGCATAGGTGCAATAAAAGTGGTCCCATATAGCCTACCACACAAAGCTCAGGGGTTTTTTTTGGATAGAAAGAGTAGAAAAGAGATAGAAGTCAGATCTGATTGCTCAGGTGCTGACGGAAGAGATATGTTTTCGGACGGTTCTTAAATATGGCTCCAGAATCTGCTGATCTTAGCAGCAGGCAGATCATTCCACAAATGTGGAACCGACCCAGAAAAGGGATGTGAGATTGATTTTTTTACCTTTTTAGGATGGCACTACAAGACGTCATTTGTTTGCAGAGCTTAGGGATCTGGCAGGTGCATAAGTCTGCATTAGTGAGTGAAGATAATGAATTCTTCATTGATGTTATTCATTTGGAGGAAGGAACATAATTGAGTTGAAACTACTTTTTCAAGTACTTTAGAAATGAATGGTAGATTCAATATTGGTCTGTAGTTAACTATTTCCCTATGGTCGAGTTGGGGTTTTTTGACAAGGGGCCTTATAAAAGCCTTACATTCTTTAGGCACATATCCTAGTGTCAGAGATGAGTTAATAATGCTAAGAAGAGGATCTATAATTTCTGGGAGCATCTCTTTCAATAGATTTGTAGGTATAGGGTCTAGCATGCATGTTGTTGATTTAGATGACCTAATGATTTTAGACAGTTCCTCATGATCTATGGTAGAAAATAATTGCAATTTCTCCTTAGGGGAGCTGTAGTTAGTTGTTTGATCAGCTAGTGCAGCCTCTGGTTGCATAGTTATAATTTTTTCTCTGATCAACAATTTTATTTTTAAAGTAGTTCATAAATTCATCGCTGCTATGCTGATATCCAAAATCCAAAAAGGTCGCTGATGATTTATTTTTTTGTTAATTTAGCCACTGTGTTAAATATAAACCTAGGGTTGTGCTGGATTTCTTCTATTAGTGATGAAAAGTAGGCAGATCATTGGATACACTTTCTTTAGAGCCTGAGTGTGTTCATTAGTGCTGGGCGATATACTGATTCATACCAAATACCGTTGTGTATTTTTGTTATGATATGAATTTTTAATATACTGCATTACCGGTTTATGTCACTTAAATAACGTGCGGAACGCGGCGCAGCGCGACACTGTTTGAGTGGGGTCCCTTTTCACTGTTGCACTGTTTTGAGGGCACAGCTGTATGTGTTACCAAAGCATGATGGCGAAGATGGATAGGATAGACATTGGGCCTGTGACGATATATATCGCGATTCACACTAATTATACCTGTCTATGTCGATTCTGTTTTATGCACAGCTCTTCCGTGAACTACGGCTCTTTGATCAGTAGGAAGTACTGCTGAGCATAAAAATTACACGATATATCGCCCCAGCCCTAATAGACATCGAAAGTTCCAAAACTGAAGCTGTAGAACGTGATGACACAGAAGAACTGCCAAAAAGAAGAGCCGTGTCTGTTGTTTGGAGGTTCTTTGGTTTTTCTTTACTATACAGAGCGTTCACTATTACTGCACACAGTATGTGCGTGCTGTGAGGTACAGTGACCGGCCATTCACACAGAATGCATCTTTCTAGGCTGCGGCTCTACTTTATCATCATTTTTCTATATACATAAAATGGGCTAAACTGAGGCATTTGGATGTTTGCGTGCGTCTCGCGCATGAGTGGTAACTAGGGCTGAAACGATTCCTCGAGTTACTTGAATTAATTAGAATACAAAAAATCATTGAGGCAATTTTGTTGCCTTGACGCTTTGTTTAATCCATTTAACTACAGTACACATGGAGCACTGTGTTTCCCCATGGACCATTAGTACTAACGCACAGCCCGCTAAACTTGATACATGTTACAGGGCTCTCAAGTCTCACACATTCACCGTGAGACATGCATTTTAGTCTGTACACACGCTCACACGTATTTCTCATGCTGATAAATAAGTGATAGCTTATTGAAATGGTGAACTGCTATTTTACTTAGTTTTAGTCTATTTTGCGAGTGAAACTTGTTTTCCGGCTGCATTGAGTCATAAAACTACATGCGGAATAGTGGATGCTGAATCCTGTTATTTACACATGCCATCTGGCTGTTCTGCGTGTCTGAACGAAGGAACTGCACAGTTTAACATGCTCATGATGCTCATGAATTTGTCTATGTCTGCGCTTTATGAGGACATGAACACATGAACTTCATCTCCAGAGTTTCTCTGAGAGTTTATTTCACAAACATTTTATTGTTTGAGTGAAGAAACAGACATACTAAAAGATAAGCATCTTCCGACAACCTGCCAAAATAAAAGTCCGGTTAACTCAGCATTTTATGTGGACAAATATATTACTATTTAATAGTAAAAAAGAAACTAAAACTAATTTAGATAACTAAATGCATCATATAGTTAGTTGTTTACCTTTGAAATTTTATACATTTGTATTATATTGCATTTTGAATGTAATATGATAATGTAATGTATTTAATGGGTTAACTTTTCACAGATATTAATGTATGCAATTTCAGCAATACAAATTTTATTTTTCTAAAAAGGAAACAAATTAATTTTTCATTTTAAGAGACCTGTCTTATTTTCTCTTGTATATTAAGTATTGCTCTTTAATAAAGAAAAAGTATTTATTATCCGAATACTCAATTAATAGATGGAAAGTCAGTAGAATACTCGATTACTACAATAATCGATAGCTGCAGCCCTAGTGGTAACGTTATATACTGTTCGCTTGTAATGGGAGCGCGCACTGCGCGGCTAAACAGCAGCTGATTGTAACACAGGTGTAGCAATTGCAAGTTGTCATTGCGTTATATTAAATACATTCACGAGCAAACATCTTCAATAAGCGATCGTGTTCCCCTCATAGTCATTGCACAAGTACAAGGCAACGAAATGTGACCTCTGCATTTAACCCATCCAGAGAGTTGTGAACACACGCACAGCACGTGGTGAACACACGTACCCCTGGAGCAGTGGGCAGCTATCACTGCAGTGCCTGGGGGTAAGGTGCCTTGCTCAAGGGCACCTCAGTTGTTACCCGCCGGCCCTGGGAATCGAACCGGCAACCTTCTGGTCACGAGTCCGACTCTCTAACCATTAGGCCACAACTTGATGTGTTTTTTTAGTTTTAATTGTTTCTCTGTATTCTATGATGAGAAATAAGGGTCAGTAGAGGAAGGAGGATTGACAGTGTGATGCGATCGCTTTCCTCTCACATATCTAATTTAAGCCTTTGTTTTAGGATTAAAAAATATGATTTCAGGAAATCATGAAGCTATTGTGACTATGTAAAACACAACGGACATCACATGCCTGTTTTAATGGTAATTTTTTTTACTATTTTGTATTTAACTATTCAGACAGATCATGGTATTAATTTTCTGGTGTGTGCTCCTAACTCTTGAAGGAAAAACCTTGCTGCCAAGGAAAAAAGTTCATTTCTACCCTGTTCTCTATTTATTTGCTTAAATATTATGTATGCAAGTTTCCTTTGCATGCTATTCAGTTGTTAAAGAAGTCTAAACTTTGCAGTTATTATAGTGGAAGGGGGTTGTTTACATTGTGTAGTTACAAGTTTGTGAAATTTGCACAATTAAAAGGTTCTGAATTTTGACTGCAACTGTCATGCATCCTGATTCCTTCACTTCATCATGAGTGCCACCTCTTTATAAACAGCATCATTTTGTGGGACTTACAAACCTGTTTAATACTAGTGTGGAATTTTTCTACAATATTCACTCACCATGATTGTATAAAAAGGCATTTTAAATCAATCAACTGCAGTATTTCCTATCTCAATCAGTAGAAAATGTGGTTTAAAAAATACTGTCATGTACTGTCATGGTCATACCACCCAGCACTAGTGTTCATTAAGGATGCCACAAATCTCAACATAATATTGAACTGTTCGGTACAACCTCCACGGTTCAATACGCGTGAATTGCGGTTTTCTGGTTTTGCATTTAAATTATTTCTGTGCGCTTAATAACTTTCTGAACTGGCTCTGTCCGTGTTTGTCTGTATGTCTGTGCACTGAGATAGATAAACGCATTCCCACGAGTGAATATCTAATGGTGAGTGGTGGTCGGGTGGTGAAGCGAGGCTGCCTGCAACACGAGAAGCAATGTGCTGTTGAGTATTATGCTGACGAACAAACACGGGCTGGCCATCGGAAGCACCAGAACCTAGCGGCTTTATTGTATGCCCGTTGTACCAAAATGGTAAAGTCAGAATTTGGCACATCAAGAATGTATTTCATGTGTTTCACACTGCATACGAAAGCAGCACGTTCACGTTGCTCTCACCCATGCACACGCAGAGAGAGCATCTACAGCACCACACCAAAGTCCGTTTAACGAAAGTCATGACACTCTGTAGCCTTTTGGACAGCTGTTTACGTCATAGCAAGAGCGCCTCCGGGCAGCTATTTAGCGTTGCATTTCTTCCAATTTATTGTAATGGTAGTGGTGCACCTTGTTAATATAAATTATATTTGGCATTGCCCATTGAGCGCTAGTGTTTATAGTGTTAAATGCGCACCACACGTTTGTCTGTTTACTTCCATTACAGCAATCGCTGTAAATTTTGGATTATTTGACAGTCTTACAGATGTACCTGTGCTTTCTGTGCAGTCTTTAGTACAGCCGTGATTCTGGGATATTCGCACAAAGAGCTTATTTGACACGTACGGGTTGGGTTGACATGTCTGGATGTGCGAAGACACTCCCCGTTGAGCAATGATTTTATTTGCACAAGTGAAAAACAAATAGTCCCGCCAGTATTCTACAGCGAGGAACGCAATACTTCGCTTTTGGTGTGCACACACCAAAGGCTTCTTAAGAATCTGTAAACGCCACACACTAAACAACTAATCTGACCACAAATGGAAGAGACTGGGCACGATTATAATCAAATTCCATTTATAGTCGTAGTGAAAATCTAAATTTGTTCCCGGCTTAAGTCACTTAAAAAAATATATTAAAAAACATTACTGGAGACCATAACTGGAGATATTCTTGAGACAAAACAATGGCATTGACATATTTTAAAATATGTCAGGCTAAATTATTTACTGTTAATACAGCTTAAACATTAATTTTAGTCTGGGACTACCCTTAAGCCTAAAGCAAACATTAAAGGCAAAGTATGGATTTTTTTCTCCACTAGAGGTCACAAAACAATTACAATAACAAATCATGAAGGTATAGCTTGATGACAATGGGAAGAAGCATGAAATGATTGGAGTTGTAGTCTTCATGTCCACTATCGATAAAAATCAATTGGATGAGACTCATAAATCATGTTAATGGTTGGCATAAACACCGTTTCTACACTGGACATGAGTGGCCCAACGTAAAGCATCAAAAGACAACAGAGCCTATTGAGGACAGAACATTTTTCGAAGAGTTGACAATCTTTGGGATGTATAGTGCTGCATAAAGTCGAACCTACATGTTTTCTTAAAATGGAAACGGAGGGTAACCTGGACATAATTCCATTGACAGGTGACCCTATAAAGAGGGGCGTGATGCTGTTTAACTACGATTTTCTCTGGATTCAAACATTGTTGAAAATGGTTGGGATAATACTCTATATGGTTGGGATAATAATAATGTTTTTTGGATACTTAGGTGCAAAGTTACTACATATTGTTCCTTTAATATTCTAAGCAAATACAACTTAACTGAGTTAGTGGAAATTGGTAAATCATAAAGTTGAGTGAATATAAACTTTGTTATTGAACACTTAAAAAAGTAAGTTTGCATTACTTTCATAAAGTTATTCCAATTAATCTTTATTAGTTAAAATAACTAAATTTGTCAAGCTGAAAATACTTCTTTTACTTAAGTATGTTTTTACTTAACTATGTCAAAGTAAAAAGATTACCCAAAAACATTTTTACAGTAAATTTAAGTTTTATCCGGAGTGACATTACATTGAAGCTATATGCTTACCAGTTTTTTTGTGTTCCCTGAGAATCAGACTAATGTTGGCATTTCCAACGCTTTGTCAGTTTATCTACAAAAATATAAATATTAAGTTCTATAAAATGATTCATAGAATTATTGTATTGCTAATGATGTTTTTTCCCCTGTTTTGTCTGCAGGAAATCCTAAGCAGCGATATTATTATCCTGACAATCACAAGATGCATAGCAATTATTTATATTTACTTTCAATTTCAAAATCTTCGACAATTAGGTTCCAAATATATATTGGGTAAGTTGTAATTTTTTAAGTTTTATTATTAAGCTAATATTAATCGCAAATTATGATTGCTATTTTAACATTTATTTTATAGGAATTGCAGGACTTTTCACAATTTTCTCCAGTTTTGTGTTTAGCATGGTTGTCATTCACTTCCTGGACAAGGAGCTGACAGGCCTCAAGTATGTAAATTTCTATTCTTCAGATCAGGGATTTTCAAATTAGAGTCCAGGGATCCCCAAGGTGTTCCCAGATCATTTTTTAGAAAAAAAGGCAAACACTAAACTAAGTAAAATGGTGGACATTTCATTAAAGTACATGTTTCTTTTTTAGTTTGGCTAAGCACGAATTACACCACCATTGGACAAAATCAATAGAAAAATTTAGTTGAAGTGGTACATTTGATTAAACACAGAGGTTTTTCATGTCATGTGACCTTTTACATTTAGCAGACGCTTTTATCCAAAGTGACTTACAAATGAGGTAAACAATAGAAGCAATTGGAACAACAAAGGTACAATAAAATGCAAAAGTGCAGTAAAAACTGGTCTCATATAGTCCAGCACAGTATACAAAGGTAAATTTTGGGGGGGATAGAAAGAGTAGAAAAGAAATAGAAGTCAGTACTAATCGGTCAGGTGTTGACGAAAGATATGTGTTTTCAGCCGATTCTTAAAAATGGCTACAGAATCTGCTGATCTTGTAGCAGCTGGCAGATCATTCCACAGATGTGGAACAGATCCAGAGAAGGTATATGAGAGTGATTTTTTTTCCCTTTTTGGGGTGGCACCACAAGACGTTCGTTTGACCCTTATCAAAAGTGACATTAAAACACATTTTAGGCTTGATTTTAAGAAATTTGCATTGTGTATGTCATGGACTTGAGGAGAAGAACCCAATTGCCGGCTGGAGGACCGACTGGATGGCCGGCTGGGACGCCGGCTGGATGGCCGGCTGGATCGCCGGACTGGACGCCGGCTGGACAGCGGAGTAATTAGCCGACGTCATCCCCGGATCCCCTCCCTCCCGCTCGCTACCGGTGCCACCAGAGTGAACGGGGACCGTGGAGTACAAGCCGAAGGGTACCGAGTGCCCCCGGGCAGCGGCAGTCAGGTCAAGGCCCTCCGGCGTGATCGACCGCAAGGTGGAAGTCCCACGTGGAACCCCACCCCCGGGATCGTCCCGGTTGGCCACGAACCTGACCATTGCCGCGAACCCTAGGGGACCCAGCAGCCTCTTCTCAGACGGGGTGAGGCGCTGAGTGAGGCAGCAGTTGAAGATCGTCTTCAACTCTGCCTCGTTGATCTCAGCCCTCTCAGCCACCGCCGAGAATGCCCCGGCGAACTCCCGATTCCCGTAGTTCCCCTGGCGGAAACCTAGCAGCAAGCGGGCTTGAGCGGACCGTGAGGACGACGCCGTGCCGTCCATCTTGCTGCCCGCTGGGTTCTGAATGGGTTCGGTCATTCTGTCAAGGACTTGAGGAGAAGAACCCAATTGCAGGCAGCGTTGGACAACAGACTTTAATAATAAAATATAAAACACAAAACAAAGGCCCACGAGGGGGTAAAACAATAATGACAAAGGATAAACAGGGACAAAGACTAACTAAATACTAGACTAACAAACAATAGACATGAACTAAACTCAACACTTACTACAATGAGACAGGGGAATCCACAACAGGAACAAAAACATGAGAAGACGGTAAGCACAACATGAAACCACGTAGCAAACACAATGACCAAACACAGGACAATGAAACATGAGGGTTTAAATAGGGAAGACAAAGGAGGGATAACGAGCAAGGGCAGGTGTAGAACATAAGACACAAGAGGGAGACAATACAGGAAACAAGAGGGGCGGGGCCAATGACAAGACACTGGAGAGAACGCATATTATTGTCAAAAGGACAATAATATGTTTCTCTCCACACATAACCAAAGACTTTGCCATGGCTCTGCTACAGGACCAAGAAAAACATGACTAAGGAAGCAGAGCCATGACAGTGTACAAGTAGTAGTATTTTCGGTAGTAGTATTTTCTAAATTCAATTCATCACCATTTTTGTTATTGCTAAGTAAATGTATTTATTCATTTTTTATATAGCTTATTGGTAATTCTATAGTATTGAAGGATGCAATTCTCGATTGGTTAAGCAAAACACATAACATTAGTTGTTTAAGTTTTTCACATATAGGCAAGTAGCGGTTGTGTCATGCGAGCACCCAGCAATGTTTTATTTTTAAATGAATTTTGAGAGCTTTTAATTTGAAAAGTTCTGAAAGATATTCAAAGGAGTCTGTCGATTGCTAGACACACTTCTAAAATAGCCGTCATGAAATATGGGGTATGAAAAAACTAACATTATAGCATTGAAACCATAAGCTCTTTGAAAACCTCTGCATCTGTGAATGGCCGGTTGTGCGAGCACCCAGGACTACCTTGAAGTATCTGGGCCCTATTGTACACCCGGCGCAACGCAAGTGTTTTTGCTAGTTTCTCGCTGACGCAGTTCTCATTTTCCCGTCCTGCGCCGCGTTGTTTAAATAGCAAAAGCATTTGCGCTCATTTGTGCGCCCATGGGTGTGTTGGTCTAAAAAAGAGGTGTGCTCAGGCGCATTGTTGGCGCGTTGCTATTTTGAGGAACTGAAAATAGACTGCGCCATAGACCAACTCAAACCTGGTCGAAAGTCTAAAGTCAATATTTTTTTTGTTTAAAAAAGAGCGCATTAGTAGAAAATGAGCCTTTGGGCGGGTCCACATACAACGTGCTTTCACTTTACTTAGGCTATTACACAGAGGGAAGTGCAGCAGCACACAAACACTCCAAATATAAAAAATTAATGGATTACAATGTAAAAGATTATTATTGTGTAATAATAATCCGGCTTGTCATGTAGATGATCTACTCGCGTGCTTTAACCTCACGCACGAGCAGATGCGTTTCCTCTCTAGAGAAGCGTCCAGTCTTTGTTCTTGCAAATTACGCTGTGTAGCGAATCCGCCACGGTAGCGAATCCGCGAGCTGATTGGTTTACTGCACGTTACGCCCAAAAAACACCCATTACTCATTAAGAGAATCAGGACAACCCGTTTAGACCATGCACCCGGACGCACCGACTGTTTTCCCATCGTTAAATTATCAAAAGTGGATTCGGACACACCCTGAGTTTACCTGCGCCGTGCGCTTTAAACCATGCGCTTAGATCATGAAAATAGGGCCCTCTATTCGTCACATAGGATTTGAACCAGGAGAGTGAAGTTCCAGTGATGCCCAATGATTGGAGGCCTTCTGCCTGCCTCTGGACGTTCCCACAGTTATGGTTATAGTTGTTTTCACCCAACCAGATGCTATAGCTAAAACAGCTACCTGCTATATGCCATAAACTTGACTACCCATCCTGATGCTGTCCACATCATAGCAAGTGATTTCAAGTGCAAGTGATTTCGTGCACTTTTGCACAGCTTGTAAAATCTGGACCTGGCAACACCTGTGCACTCACAACCCTTTCCAGCCCGTCACCGCCAGCCTTTCGCATCAAGTGAAATTAATTTATCTAATTTGTTTTACACCACAAACAATATAAAAATTGTAAACTGTCTTAACTGAATTACATATGCAGATATGAGTTTTAAACTGCTGATTATTTATTTAGAGTTTCACATTTTATTTTTGAATATTAAAAATTTACTGAAGTCTGGACCAACAGCCTATGGCTTGTTTTTAAATGTGTTTTTAATATTTATGCTCATATCAAATACATATAAATGCATTTTCTATTTATATCCCTAGTGAGGCATTGCCATTCTTTTTGCTGTTGATTGATCTCTCCAAAGCATGTACTCTGGCCAAGTTTGCTCTGAGTTCGAACTCACAGGTATTTCATATTTTCCCTTCAGATGCAGATATGTTCGCTTCTATAAACTGTAATAAAATTGCATTAGTCTAGTCTTTGAGTTGTCTTTTCTTCCTGCAGGATGAAGTAAGAGAGAATATTGCCAAAGGAATGGCTGTCCTAGGGCCCACATTCACTCTTGATGCCATCGTAGAGTGCCTTGTAATTGGTGTGGGTACAATGTCAGGTAAAAATTACCCTTTTAAGAGGCTGATTACTCAAGACCGTTTTCAACTAAAACCAGAAAACTTTATGCGTTTTGGCTGTTCATTTACATGACAACAGCCTTTTGGGGGACTGAAAATGCAAACTTTTGAAAACAGGTCTCAATATGGAAGTATTTGAAAACGACGGCGTTAACGTCTACATGTAAACTCTGAGGTAGCGCTTTCCAAAAACAATGATATCATACGCATGCCTATTACTCGCTCAATCTCTAGGCATGCTTGAGTATTCCAAAAAACAACAATGGCAGCCTCCATGTTGCATATTTGTGCTGCGTGACATATTTATTAACATTTCTCCAGCAAAAAGTAGATTCACTGCACCACTACGACCAGTGGAGACATAGTATTTGTATACGCAAACTATGAACAAACATACATGCCGAGAAAGTGTATTAAAAGGGATTTTAGCTTAAAACAGGGTATGCGTATGTGCGCAGGCACAGTGTTTCTTTACAGCGCAACATCACCATCCACTGGCGTGGCATGCATAATACAGCATTTTTATTAGTTTTCCCGGATCCATGGAAATGCAGATCGTTTTGATAACGTCTTGTGTATCTGAATATTTTCAAAAATGCAAAGGAAAGACTTCTTTTTTATCGTGTAACCATACTCTAAGACTTAACTCAACAGAACAAGCACTAGAATAAAAAACGGGCGGTTTCCCAGACAGGGTTTATGCCTAGTCCCAGACTAATTAAAACGTTAGTGCCGTCTTTATCGAAAACAACTTGCACTTGCATATATTAAAATATATCAGTGCGATTGTTTTGTCTCAAGATGCACACAGTAATGTTTGTTTGTAATGTATGTTTTTAAAAACACCTTAAATATCCTAATTTAGCTAAGGCCTAGTCCTGCTTTAGGCTAATCCCTGTCCCCTGAATATAATAAATTTTGTCGCTTTTAAATGACAATGATAAACAAGACATTCCATGTATTGGTTAAACAAATTCCCCCAGAGATAAGTTTTCATTCATTTTTAATTGAAAAAAGACACATACTTTGGATTTTGCTTCGAAACATCTTGCTTTTTAGTCAGCAAGTTTATTTTGACGTCAGAATTCATACATTTTCATAAGTTGAATACATTTAACTTATGAAATGAACACTCATTTTGAAGTATTAAAATGTGATTTTAGTGATTGTACATTATACATAATTGTTTTGGGGCATCTAAAATGTCCTAGGATTTGAAATTGACACCCCCAAAATGTGGGTAAGGGAGTCAAATCACTAGCTACTTTTGGCAGATCTAGCACACACACACACCTTAGGAATATGAATATTGAATGTTGGCTGTGTTGAATGTTACTTCAACATAATCGTCACTAAACAACAAATAAAGGTGCTCGGGTTTGTTTGCTTTGTAGGTAATAGCGCAAACCCAAGAAACAATATGACGTAACTAATACTGTAACGGGCATTCTTCTGTGCTTTGAAACAATTATTACAGCACCCTGAACTGTCTCAATACATTACTTTCTTACATTATTTACCGAATGACTGAGATAGTATTACTTTAGTAAAAAAAAAGTGAGGGAGGCGGGTTGTGTGGCATCTTTCTAGAATTTTTTACCCTTGGCGAATTTGCATCCCTGCATACAGTAGTTTGCCTGTTAGTTTAATTTAACACAAGTAAACTTTATTTAGGCACTCTTTTATCGTAGGTGTGCGACAGCTGGAGATCATGTGCTGCTTTGGTTGCATGTCTGTCCTGGCTAATTACTTTGTGTTCATGACATTTTTTCCGGCCTGTGTCTCTCTTGTGTTGGAGGTATGTGAAAACATTTCTTTGTAATGCTCTTGAAGCTTGACCATACGCTAACCAGGGTTTGAAATGAACACCCACTAAAATGTAACAGTAGCAAGTAATGTTGTCAAATTACTAGACAATTTACTGGTTTATGTTTGATAAATTTGCTCACTTCTGTGTAGTTTGTGTAGGCCAAACCTGCAAAGATTTTGCACAAATAGTCAACTTGTGATACATCACGACATATTAAATACAGCCTAATTGACTCAGTCATATCTGACTTTCTAGAGTTAGTAATGTGTAATGTATTGATTTGATTTGTCCCCGTAAAATGCATTTTTTTGCGAAAAGGATGAGGATTATAGAGAAAGGGTTGGGATACAGGATGACTGTCATTTTGGATTAATACGATTTATTATCTTTATAATAATATATTTATACACTTTAAAAAATGTTGGGTCAAAAATCCTTAACCCAACTGTTGGGTAATTTAACCCAGAGAATATTTATACTTTAAAACAACCAATCATTTGGGTTGAAACAATGCAGCATAGGGTAAATTATAACCCAAAAGTTGGGTTTGTCCATTTTTGACCCATCGCTGGGTTGAATTAACTCAACATTTTTTAGAGTGTAAATAAGAAGTAACTGTTAATCCGTTTATATTATTATTTATATTATTTGTTATAAATTTTATAATGGCTGGAAATTTTTACTAGCTAAATTGGCTAATGAACGAAAAATTCATTTCGAAACCAGATGCTTATTTGACCCAGTTTTCTATAAGGTGTGTGCCTATATTCACAGTTATCCAGAGAGAGCAGAGAGGGTCGACCAATCTGGCAACTTAGTCACTTTGCTAGAGTTCTAGAGGAGGAACAGGACAAGAAACCTAACCCTGTCACACAAAGGGTTAAAATGATCATGGTATGATTGCACTGATCCAAGAGCATTTTCTTTCTAAAAACACTAAACTCCTTGCTACAGTGTTATTGAATAAAGATTATTTTGTCTCTAACAGTCTATATCACTTTAATATTCTGCAGTCATTTGGCCTGGTGATGGTTCACGCCCATAGCCGGTGGGTTGCTGATCCTGCATCCAGTAATGAAACTCTTGATATTTCTCAAATTGGAGTGAATGACAATATGCCCAAGAAGATTGACCCAGACATGCCACTGTGGCATTTTTATCTGTCCAGGTATGCACATTTCAAAGATCATCTAATTTATGCTAATGATTGTTTTAACTAATATGCCTGCCATTTCCCCCCTTATATATTGTGAATTAGCATTATGCATAATCCACTAATATAAATATTTTGTCATTTTATGTCTGTGCATTTAGAATGATCAGCATGAACATTGAGCAGATGATCACATTGGGTCTCGCCCTGTTTCTGGCCGTGAAGTACATTTTCTTTGAGCAGGTGGAGACAGAGTCAAGACTGTCCCTCAAAGTTCCCACATCAGGTTCTTTACTTACCCAGAAATGGTCTCCTGACCAGTGCTGCAGGAAATGGGTTTCCTATTCTAGCAAACCTGCAGAACCACCAGTTGTTACTAAGGAGGAAAGAGGTATTCCCCTTAATTTTCTTTTTAATTAAATTTTTGGTTTAATTTCAAAGGCAACACTTTGATGAAATATATTTTTACCTTTCAGATTTAGTGATTCGGCCCTTGACTGCCCCAAAGGAACATGAACAAAAAAGTACTTTTATATTAGGAGAGGTTGAAGCTCGGGAAAACATAGATATGTGGAAATCTAAGATCAATTTACCTGCTGAACCCAGACCTGTGGAAGACTGTCTGTCCATTCTGAAAAACCCAGATGTAATTGCCGACCCATATATTGTCATATGCAATGGTCAAATAATTTTTATATTAAAAATAGGGGTTTAAAGATATACAATATATTGCATATCTTGAAACGTAGCTTGGAGCTATAGAGATTGTATCACGATTGTTAGCATATTTTTTATGTATTTTTCAGTGACTGGTATATTTATTTTTTTATTCATTTACATACAGAATGTAAAATTAAACCTTAAGAGGTGGTTTCCCAGACAGGGATTAGCTTACGTTTACATTTAGGCATTTAGCAGATGCGTTTATCAAAAACGACTTACAGAGAAGTTAGAAAACAAAGTAATTTGTCAAAAGGAGAAATTAAAAAATATAAGTGCTTATACCAAGATATTAGCTTTCACAGAGCTGGAACAATAGCTGTCGAGAGAGAGAGAGAGGGTGTTAGTTTTTTTTATAGAGAAGTCAACATTTACCAGCCAAGTATTGGAAAGATATGTTTTAAGTTGTTTTTTAAGTGTTGAGAGAGATGTGGTTGACAGGACTGCATGTGGAAGATCATTTCACCAGCAATGAGTAGTGAAGGAGAATGAGTGGGAAATATATCTAGTATCCTTTTGTGAGGGTATTACAAGACACTGTTCATTCGCTGAGCACAAGGTTCTGGGTGCGGTGTAAAAGTGTAGTGCATCAGTGACTTAAACCTGCGGCTGGGTGAACATAACATCAGAGAAGGGGCTTAAAATCCATCATGGCAGAAAGAAGTGCCTCAGTGAGAGCTTAGTGAGGGGCCTCACATTGACCAATTCTTCCTCAGAGGTAGGGCAAATCAATCGAGTGAAGCCCAGTGGAGGGACAAACACCACAGGGTATCATAACCCCAGACAAAGCCCAATTTACCTCCACTGATGAAGAAGAAAGGACGATGGATGGAAGATCTTGTACACTTTGGCCTAAATCGTGCCACAACGAATGGGCAACCATCGACACAGATCTCGTTCAGCTGCTAGAATGCTTGAACGGAGATGTTGAAAGGAACCTGGAGAAGATGGGGAGATTATCTACACCTGTGGGGCAGAAAGGTTTGGATTGTAAAACAAGAGACCAAAGTCAAAGAAGGAGCTGGTAGGCCAGCCAAAGTCCAGAAAACAACAAGGGATTGACAGACTTGTGAAGGAAAGGGCTAGACGTGTTTGCAAGGCGATATTAAATATCTAAAAGCAGAAAGCTTGAGAAAGCAACAAAAGAGTCAGTACAGAAGACATGCCACCAATTGAACTACCGGAGTGCCAGGTGGATATAGGGCCCCCTAAAAGGAGTGAAGTTGCGAGCGCAGTAGAGCGGGGAAAGATCAGCATCAGCCCCTGGATGCAACATTATTCCATACAAACTACAAGAATGCCCCAGAAGTACTAAAGTACCTTTGGAGATTAATGATAGTGGCATGGAAAAAGCAGGTGATACCAAAAGCTTGTAGTAGGGCTGGAGGGATTTTGATTCTGTCTAATCAGCCTACTGAATTTGGAAGGTAAGATTTTTTCAGAGTTTTGGCACTCAGATTGTCAGCGTTCCTGAAGAACAACAACTTTGTCAACATAAAGCAGAAGGTATATTCATAGGGGGATGAGATGCTGCTCCAACTTTGGTGACAGGGATGCAAAGGCAGGCCTCAGACACCGGGATATTGTGGGGCAAGTTCAATATGGCAGGTGCATTTCAAAAAATGAGAATATCATTGTAGCAAAGCTCAATAAATCGGAAGGAAGGCGGCGGGAACCGGCGAACAATCAAACATATTTAATCCAAAATAAATACACAAAAAATACAAAAAGGAACAAACCGGCAGCCCCTCGCGGACGACTGCCGGCAACATGAACATAAACAAAACTTAACTAATGTCCGGGCCCGGTCCTCTCTCGCCGTTTCCTCCTGTCGCTCGGCCTTTTATGCTTCCGATCTCCTCCGTGGGAGATACGACGCCCAGCTGATCCTCGTTATCGCTCGCGTCACTGGCCTCTCTTCCTCCTCCCACGGCTCTCGTCTCGCCTCCTTCGTCACAATCATGAACAAGTTATTTTTCTTTTGTAATTTAATTCCAAAAAGCAAACTTTCTTATATTCTGGATCAGTGGTCACCAACCCTGCTCCTGGAGATCTATCATCCTGAAGATTTCAGCTGTAACCCCAGTCAAACACACCTAAACTATCTAATCAAGGTGTTCAGGTTTGCTTGATAATTAAAGACTGAAGCAGGGTTGGAGCTGCAGTCTGCAGGATGATAGATCTCCAGGAGCAGGGTTGGTGACCACTGTTCTAGATTCATTACACACAAAGTGAATTCAATTGAAAGTCAAATTTTTTTTTATTCTTATGGCTACGACTTACACTTAAAAAAAAACTGTTTCTAAAAAAATTTGAACATTTTCTCAAAGATTAATCAAAAAATTATTTACTAAACAGAAATGTTCAAGATCTCCAAAGTATGTTAAATTATGCACTCAATACTTGGTTGGGGCTCATTTTGCACAAATTACTGCTTTAATGTTTAATTACTGCTAAAATGTGATCAGCCCGTGGCACTGCTGAGGTGTTATTGAAGCCTAGGTTGCTTTAATAGTGGCCTTTAGCTCGTCTGTATTGTTTGATCAGACGTTTCTAAACATCCTATTGACAATACACCATAGATTCTAAATTGGGTTCAGGTCAGATGAGATGGCTGGCCAATAAAGCACAGTAATATCATGGTCAGCAAACCAGTTAGAAGTAGATTTTGCATTGTGGGCAGGTGCTAAGTCCGGCTGCAAAAGGAAATCGGCATCTCCAAAAAACTTGTCAGCAGACGGAAGCATGAAGTACTATAAAATCTCCTGGTAGATGGCTGCATTGACTTTGGACTTGATAAAGCACAGTGGACCAACACCACAAGATGACATGGTACATCAAAACATCACAGACTGTGGAAACTTTACACTGGACTTCAAGCAACTTGGATTCGATGCCTCTCCTGTTTTCTCTGGACATTAAATGCAAAATTGAATTTCATCTGAAAAGAGAACTTTGCACCACTAAGCAAGTCTAGTCCAGTTCTTTTTCTCTTTAGCCCAGGTGAGATGCTTCTGATGTTGTTCTTGGTTCAGGAGTGGGTTGGTTCTAGGAATGTGACAGTTTAAGCCCATTTCCTTAAAATGTCTATTTTTTGAGAAACTAGATTTAATTTTTTTTAGCTGTAAGTCATAGCCATCAGAATAAAAAAAAATACTCGTGAAATATTTAACTTTGTGGGTAATAATTATATAAATTAAGAAAGTTTGCTTTTTGGATTAAAATTACAAAAGTAAAAGAACTTGTCCATGATATTCTATATTTTTTAGATGCGCCTGTACATGGCAAAGGCCTATACCAAAGGAATAGTAATAGCTGGTTGTGAAGGAGGTACGCCATTAAAAGGAAGCAGCTAGATTTGCCAGAGCCCAACAAGGCCACTGGATGAGGTGGGAAGGGATAGAACAATCTGAGGAGACCAAGAGAGTGTCAAAAAATGGCATCCCCCTAAATACCAAGAATACTTTATCAAAAAGGCAGCCCTTTGTACGAGAAGAGGGAAAAAGTGGGCTAAGTCTCTGTCCCTCGATGCAGGACAGCTGAATATAGCCAGGGACTGGGAAATGCGAGTCGACTTAAACCACAGACTCACTTTCCCATTTGAAGTTATAGCCACCAATCTGTGCCCAGACCTGGTGCTCTGGTCCAACTTCGGCCGGATTGTCATAATAGTCAATTTGACAGTCTCTTGGGAAGAGGCCATTAATGAGGCCTTTGAAAGGGAAAAAAATGTGATATGCCAACTTGGCAGCTGAGGCAGAGAAGCGTGGCTGGACAGCGGAAGTATACCTAGTGGAAGTGGGCTACAGGGGCTTTGTGGCTAGCTCCAGTATAAGGCTGTTAAAGGAGGTGGACATCAGAGGACAGGTCCAGCGGAAGATAATCTGGGGATTTGCCACTGTTGGTGAAAGAAGCAGCCACTGGCTGTGGCTGAAGTGCATGGACACAGTTTGGGCTGCCAAATGACCTAATAAATATTTGACATATCTGGGTCTGATCACCCTGTGGTGGGCCTTTCAAGGCTGAGGGTGTCTTGTGATAATGTGTTGCATAGTTGTACTGTCTATGTCTATCCTTCTTGGCATACTAGTCCTGTGCTTTGGTGTTCTCTAATCATGCATAAAGGAATTGTAAAAACACAACTGATTATTGAGAATGGAGGCAAGAACCACAGACATGGCACTAGGCAATAATCCTGGATTCTTGCTGAACCAATATCAGAGCGTAACAATTGCTGCATGCTAAATAGTGCCGAAAATCAGGATTATTACACCTAGTTTTATTATGCAATAATGCAGGCTTCAATTGGTAGCCAGTGGAGATGGATGAAGAGGGGCGTCACTCAAGCACTTTTAGGCTCATGGAAGCTTAAACCAGAACTAGGCATTAAGGCCCGGTTTCACAGACTAAAATGAATGTGTGACTTGTCTTAACTGAATAAAACTTGCCCAGAAATGTCTTAAAATATATCTGTGTTATTGTTTTGTTTCAGTAATGTTTTCTTCTAAGGCATTTTTATAAAGCAACATAAATATCTAAAACTAAGGCATAGTCCTGGTTTAAGCTAAACTGTGTCTGTGAAAGACACTTAAGTAGTTTTTACAAACATGCCTTACAAAAAACATAGCGTGTGCACATTTTGAGACAAAACAATGGCACTGATGTATTTTAAGATATATCAGTGCAAACAGTTTTCAGTTTAGGCAGCAATTTTAAACATTTATTTTAGTCTTGGACTAGTCTTATACCTGTATGGGAAATGACCCCTAAATGTTGTCAATTTTTTAACAAAATAACACATATTGTTAATGTTTTGGAAGTAAATCTGTCATTTAAGTTTAATTTTTTATATTTTGTTCAGAATATTGTGATACTATCATAACCATGAAACTATTATTGTGTATAATAATAGTAGCTGAGCGTATCATTACATTATTTTTACCTGTAATCTCTAATGAGATTCTCCACTTACTCTTTGGACTTCAGTCAGTTAATATGATGTCAGACATGATCAGAAGCATTTAGTAAAACTATTTAATATACTTATTTTAAGTTAATGTATAATTACAGTGCATCTGTGTGACTATTTCTATTTTACCTCCGTTTACTCCACAGATGGGTGTTCAATATCTCAGTGATGAAGAGGTGATTGTGTTGGTAAACTCAAAGCACATCCCATCTTACAAACTAGAGGCCATGATGGAGACCTCTGTGAGAGGCGTGATGATCCGGAGAAAAATCTTGACCCCCAAACTCCCTAAACCATTAGCTCTGTCCTGCTTGCCTTATAAAGACTATGACTTCACTAAGGTATGACACAATATTACAATATATTTTTAATTAGTAGGCTAGTGCTTGATAAAGCAAACATGAAGATTAAAGTGCTTATCAAAATTTGAACAGTCTTGTAACAGTAAGTAGTATACTTCTGTATATACAGAGGCTTGCAGTAGCATTCATACCCCTAATGTTTTTCTCACGTTTTGTTATGTTGCTACTCTGTGTTAAACTACTTTAAATTGATTTTTTTTAACATTTATCTTCACTCCATAATTAAATAAAATTTCAAACATTAAAAACTGAAATAATTACATTGTGTAAGTATTCATAGCCTTTATCTGGAACACTTGAATTTGAACTCAGAAGCATTCCAGTTTTGCTTGTTTTTGTTGTTACTACACTTCAAGTGGAGTTCACCTGTGGCAAATTCAATTATATAAGTACGATTTGGAAGGCACACAACTTTCAATAAAAGTTCTAACAACTGCAAATGCATATCAAAGCAGAAACCAAGCCATAAGATAAAAAGAACTGCCAGTAGAGCTTTGAGACAGGATTGTATCAAGATTCAGTTCTGGGGAAGACTACAAATATAAATATGCTGTATTGAAGGTTCGCAGAAGCACGTAGCTTCCATTAATTATTAATAGAAGCAGTTTGGAACAACCAGATCTCTTACTTTAGCTGCCTTCTTGTCCAAACTGAGCAATCAATGGAGAAGGGACTTGGTTAGAGCGGTGACCAAGAAACTGACTGTCATTCTGGTGGAGCTCCATGATCATATATGGAGATGGGAGAAACTTACAGAAGAACAAACATCACTGCAATACTCCACCAATCTGAGCCATACTCAAGCCTCTCCTCAGTGAAGACGCATGAAAACGTGACATTTGCAAAAAAAACCACTTATATATTTAAAATATACAGAATATTTTAAGCGGTCAAAAACACGATTTTTGGAATTTCAAGCATCATGTCTGGAGGAAACCAGGCATTGATCATCACCAACACAATACCATCTCAAAATATAAAGTGTGATGGTAACAGCATCATGCTTTGTATGTGTTCATCAGCAGCAGGGACAGGGGAAATTGTCAGGGAAGTAGGAAAGCTCAATGGCACAAAATAGATACCCTTAATGAAAACATAGTCCAGCACATTCAGAACCTCAGACTGACTAGATGGTTTGTTTTCCAACAGGATAATGATCCTAAGCACAATGAAAGAGTGACTTATGGACAACTCTGTAAATGTCCGTGAGTGGCCCAGCCAGTGCTTGGGCTTGAACCCAATCGAACACATCTGTAGAAACTGAAAATGTCCCTCTACTGATGGTCTCCTTCCTTTCAACCTGGCAGAGTTTGAGAGGATCTGAGGTGAAGAATGGCAGAAAATTGACAAATGCAGATGTGTAAAGCTTGTCACACATACCCAGAAAGACTCTGTAAAGGTGCCTTAACGAAGTATTGAGTTAAGGGTATGAATACATTTACATTTAGTCATTTAACAGATGCTTTTATCCAAAGCAACTTACAAATGAGGTAAAGAATAGAAGCAATGTCATTCTTGTGTAATGTCATTATTTCAGTTCCCCTTCAGTCGGTCTCTCGACGTTGTGTTGAGAGACAGACTGGGGTTTGATTTTGAGAACCTATCATCCCCGAGAGGAATTTAAAACGCCAATGGGCTTTGGCGAATGGCACACGCACGCCAGTCCCCGCCCTGTGCATACGGGTATAAAAGCGAGGTGGCGTCGGCCATTCACTCATCCTTTTATTCTTCGGAACCTGCATGACGGTGCATGTCAAGCGATTCTTCTCTCAGAGAATTCTCCTTCCAGACTGCTGGATTTACGACACAAAGCAGCAGATTTCTCCCTCTCGGTAGCAGACTTCCCATGGGCGTTCCCCCGGACTCATCCCCGAGTCCGACGGGCACGACACCTGTATTGCATGTTGGGGTTCCAGCATGGGCTTGTCGATTAAGGTGTTGCGGTCACGGTCGGCTAAGTTCTCCGGAATGTAGCCGCAACCCCGTCTGCTTCCCAAGCGAGTTTGACTGCCGCTTCGGCGAGGTCGACCGCTTCGGCGAGCGTGATTGGGGATTCCCATGGATGTTACTCTGCCAGTTTCGGCTGGCAGACCATCCGTGCCCCGGCACACTCACCTGGCTTGTCCCCAATGGGTGGCGGTGTACCGTCCCATAGTGTGCAGACTCGACAGCGGGATGGAGACAAACTTTCTGTCATAACATCGGACAGCTATCTCCTGGCATCGGATGCGGAGACCCCTTGGAGCTCCTACTCCCCGGGCGGTTGAGTCTGAGACGAGGCGACACAGAGTCGCCACAGGGTCGCCACAGAGTCGCCACAGGCTGTGCTTGCCTGGGTTGCAGTGGCCCCGCCCTCCCCGGAATGCTCACGGCTGACCTGGATGTGCATGAGAAGTTCACAACGACGGGAACATGCCGTTTGCGGCGCGCTCCCCTCTGACGGGCTCAGAAGCTGTTACTTCCCTGGACGGTGGGGGAGCTAAGGGATATGTCGACGTCCCCCAGGTGGAATGTGCAGTCGCGGTGCACCACAGACGCTGCCACTTGGAGGGGTCGACCAAGACTCCCTTCCAGGGCATGTAAGTCTTTGACTCTCGTGTCGAAGACTTACGATGCTGTGGGTTAAACTGCCTCCGCCCTCCACGCTATGGCAGTCCATCAGGTTCATAATGCTATGGCGACCCATTGGGTCATAAGTCAAACCGTTAAGATCTGCTCGATGGGAAGATCAAACCGGCTGCGCACCACCACCGGCCTCATGCGAACAAGGTCATGGCGGGTGCTCTGGATTGGACGATGTCCACAATAGTAGTCCAAGGGAGACATCTTGCATGGCTCAACCTTGCGTAGTGACGCTCAGAAGGCTCGCCTTCTAGATGTGCCCATCTCGCAAGCGGGGCTGTGTGGTGACACCATGGAGGTTCTCCGTGGTGAAGAAGCAGTCTGCTCCACCATGACCCGGCCACCTATTGGTCGTCGAGGTCACGAGCGCAGCCTGCCCCCCAGCAGCCCCGCCCCCCGGTGGTGGCACCTCTGGTACTGGGGCCCTCCAAGCGACGGCCCGACAGAGATGCAGAGCCCCACGGGAGAGGGCTTCTACCCCGTTGGGAACCCGACAGAGCGGCCCTGACGGGATGAGCTAGGGAGATTGAGAGTAACAATGGGCCCGACCCACCCCGGCCAGGTCATCGCCGGCGGGTCGAAGCGGGATGCCGCCTGCCATGTCCCCCACTCAAGCCGGGCCCTTTTTGAGGGCCGGGCGCCCACTCTCTCTCAAAAGAGCTTCTCTCTCTCCCGGGCTTCCCCGCAGCACTCTCGATACGACAGTGCGCCGGGCGACACAACTTCTCGCTGCCTTCCGTAATCTCCACTTGATGTTGCTTTGGCCGGCGTTAACACCACGCAGGTAAGTCAGCAGAGTCGTCAACCTCCCCGAGGTTCCACCCTGTAGGCGGTGACCGCTCTGTTAGCCACCAAACCAGCCTCCCACAGCACATTGAAGCAGATCGTCCCTCTGGTTCTGCTGTCACGGTTCTTGGGCACTTGACACAAGTGCACCAGCCCGTCATGCTGGCTAGAGAGGATGATCCGTCTCGGTTATGCGATCCAGTTCGCCACGCACCCGCCTAGGTTTCGGGGCGTTCTCCACACCTCGGTTCGAGGGGAGAACGCTCCCGTGCTTCGAGCTGAGGTTGCCGCCCTTCTGGCGAAAGGTGCGATCGAACCCGTCCCTCTAACCGAGATGTCTTCTGGGTTTTACAGCCCGTACTTCATAGTGCCCAAAAAAGGTGGGGGGCTGCGCCCCATTCTGGATCTGTGCCTCCTGAACAAGCACCTACACAAGCTGCCGTTCAGGATGCTGATGCAGAAGCGCATCTTGGGCTAAGTTTGTCACCAAGATTGGTTTGTGGCAATCGACCTGAGGGATGCGTACTTTCACGTCTCTATCCTCCCTCGACACCGGCCGTTCCTGCGGTTCGCGTTCGAGGGACGAGCATATCAGTACAAGGTCCTGCCCTTCGGTCGTAGAGGCTGCCTTAGCTCCCCTCACTATCTCGACAACTGGCTTATCTTGGCTCACTCACGAGATATGTTGTGTATGCACAGGGACCTCGTGCTCCTGCACCTAGACCGTCTGGGCCTTCAGGTCTCCCCAGCTCATAGCTCCTCTTATCTCTGTATGGAACTAGACTCTGTCCGTATGTCAGCGTGTCTCACCAGCGAGTGCACACAGTCGGTGCTGAACTGTCTGAAACATTTCATATGGACATCAGCGGTCCCGCTGAACATTTTCAGAGGCTCCTGGGGCACATGGCATCCTCGACAGGTGATATCCCTCTCGGGTTGATGCATATGCGACTGCTTCAGAGTCGTGCTCCTTGGAAGGCGTGGCACACCGGCACCAGGCGCATTACGGTGACGCCTCAGTGCCATCGCACCCTCACCCCTTGGTCAGACTTGACGGCAGGGTTCGAGGCGCATCATGGTTATGACAGATGCCTCCCTGCAGGGGTGGGGTGCCGTGTTGCCCGATCGGGTCAGCGTTGGCCTTCCTACAGGAGAGACTCAAGAGCAACCTCTCCCCGTCCACGCTGAAAGTGTATGTAGCCGCTATTGCCAATCATCACAATCTTGTGGAGGGTAAGTCCTTCGGCCAACATGACTTGGTCACCAGGTTCTTTAGGGGCACGAAAAGGGGGAATCCACCTTGACCGCGCTCCGTACCCTCTTGGGACCTTAATGTGGTCCTACAGGGCCTTTGTACAGCCCCACAAGGCTGGGTTGTCTCCAAACAGAGATTGGTG
Source organism: Triplophysa rosa (assembly GCF_024868665.1). Classification (NCBI taxonomy): domain Eukaryota; kingdom Metazoa; phylum Chordata; class Actinopteri; order Cypriniformes; family Nemacheilidae; genus Triplophysa; species Triplophysa rosa. The sequence continues at coordinate 149,171 of NW_026634310.1, read as the reverse complement.
CACTGGATCATGGGTGCCATTGCTTTGGCATACCAGTCCCAAGATCGCCCGTGACCGCTTGCAGTGAGAGCCCACTCCACCCGGGGTATGGCCTCCTCGTGGGCACTGGCTCAGGGCACCTCTCTGGCAGACATATGTAGTGCTGCGTGTTGGGCTACGCCCAGTACCTTTGCGAGGTTTTACAACTCCGCGTGGAACCAGTGTCAGCCCGTCTCTTACACGCTACCGGCGTGTGAGGTCGGCAAATGGGTTGGGCATAAATCCCTGCGAAAGCATCTTCTCCCCTCTCCAGGCAAGTCTAGCGCGCTATTTTAGCCTCCCTACTTCCCCCCTTAGGGCGAAGTACAGGCATTCCATCCATCACTAAGCATTGGCAATTGTGATGACAGACCGGGCGGAGCAGTCTGTTGTAAGGTCTCAGCCCCTGCTGAGGTCTTAGGTCTCCCCTGCAGGGTCTCCCCGTATGTTGAATTCCTCACTCTTGGTTCCCCGGTCGGTGAACCTGTGACCTCCCCTCTGGTGGGTTATCCTACCTGGGTTCTGTCCCCCCTACTCGGGCTGGCGCATTTTTTCACATTTGTTCTCCCCACTGGTGAGACCATGTTGGTGTCTCCACATGTAACCTCACCTTGTGGTAGGATGTGGCCTCCATAACAGTCTTCAACGAGGAGCGCAGTGTTTTTCCCCAGTGTTCCTTACGGCACCAGGCGGCGTCTTGCTAATAGAGGCGAACGCCATCGTCCGTGACGGCCGTCTGTACGAGCCTCTCAGGGTATGCTACTAAGTACCAATCCCACTGGCAGATTATGTCTCGCAGTAGCGCTCAATCGTGACTTGCTAGTCTAGTCAGTGTCGCTCCGCTTGATGGCGTGTAAAGATAGGTCCCCAGTCTGTCTCTCAACACAACGTCGAGAGACCGACTGAAGGGGAACGTCTCGGTTACGACTGTAACCTCCGTTCCCTGATGGAGGGAACAAGATGTTGTGTCTTCATGCCACAACACTTCGCCGACCCGCTGCAGCGACCGGGAGATGTCTCTCAGGTTCCTCAGCCCAAAGGGTGAGTGAATGGCCGACGCCACCTCCCTTTTATACCCGTATGCACGGGGCATGGACTGGCATGCGTGTGCCATTTGCCAAAGCCTATTGGCATTTTAAATTCCTCTCGGAGATGATAGGTTCTCAAGATCAAACCCCAGTCTGTCTCTCAACACAACATCTCGTTCCCTCCATCAGGGAACGGAGGTTACAGTTGTAACCGAGACGTTTTTCATTTTATTCAATTTTCCAAGTTGTCCCTTGTTTTCTGTTTTTTTTGTTTTGTAATTATGGATTATGGAGTGCGGATTCATGTAAAACAATCCATTTAAAGTAGTTTAACACAGAGCAGCAACATGACAAAATGTGAACAAAATTAAGGGGTATGAATACTTTAACAAGCCACTGTAACCTGTCTTGCAACATGTTGGGGGGGGGAGTTATTTTTACCTTGGAAAACCCCAAACAGCATCCATCCAGAATTAAGTAACAGCTGCATAAGGACAGAGAAGAAAGCCACTTCCTTAAAGTTGCCATGAAACAGAAGTCGCGATGGTGTTTTTATCCCAATTGTGACGTATATCTGATTTGTATTGAGAAAAAAATGTAGGTTGGGGTTTGTTTTTGTCCTTTTGGAAATTGATTGGATTGTTGGAAGTTGAAAGCCTGGCCCTTGGAAAGTTCTGCCCAGAGCCGTTGAAAGACACAGTTCATTTAGCTCTCAATAGTTCTAAACTGTCAGCCTGTTTTAATGGGTTTAAGAGGGGAAGACAGCAGAAATTAAGTTGCAGCATCTTTCGCTAAATAGCAAAACATTATATGCATCGATTATCATGTTGACTACATTTTTAGTGGGATTTTGTCTAGGGAGTTTAAAGACAGTATTAATCAGTTTTTTGTGTGTTTATTTTTTCCACGGGAGAATACATATCATAAAATAAATAAACAGTATGTATGCATTTATATGTTTCTCATGCTTCTATGATCATTAATACATCCCAATGTTAAATGACATTCACATAAAACATTCAGATAAAACAAGTTCACATTCACCACAAATAAATTATCAATAAAATAATGACTGCAAGCAAATGCACAAAGAATGTTAAAACAAAAACAAGGCAATCAATTGCAGTCAATAAAACATTTTACTGACAAAAATATTTTCTTTTATAACCATCCTTAGAAAAGACCAGTTTGATTGAGGTGTTTATGTTTGCATTTGGTATTATTTGCCTGTATTAAATAAATTAAATAAAGATAAACCGCTGTAACTTAGAATACTATATCAATGAATATGGTGATATCCATTGCTTTTGACTTTTCTATCATATCCTAAAATAGAGAGAAAATGTTTCACACGATCCATAAGCATGAGTTATATATAGGCTGTGTTAATAACTGTTTTTTTTCTTTACCAGTGTTAAAATGACAGTTTTTGTTAGCTAGTGAAGTGCTACTCTCGTTAGCTAACTGCAACAATAAGAATTTGACTAGCTCTTATGGTAGCATAGATCAGTAAACAAATAAAATGCAGTTATTTCATCATCTTACCAGTGATTGTTTTTGAGAAACACTGAAATTAATGGGCTACAGTGTAATGTTTATAAAGATTGGTTGCTCCATGACACAAATTACATCCGCGTTCCATTCTTTAAATGAAAATCTATGGGAGTGTTGCAGCTCTCTCTTTAATCACTTATATTAAACTCTGCAATATTAAATAAAAAGATAGGTAATAGGTAATTTTGATTACATTGTGACATTATGGCCCTGGGAAACAGCCTTGTGCAGTGACTTTTGCACTTAGAAGCACTACTCACAATATAGTTAACCTTAAGGCTTGTCCACACCAGGACGATAATCACGCACGTTTATCGTCGACGTTTAACATCTCGTGACTAAACAAAGTGCGCCAATGTGAGTGTGCATGCAGGCGTAAAAGTGTCATTAAAAAAAATGGGTTTTTTTGTTTGACGTGCCGCGTTAAAAACTGGCACAATGTTGATGAACAATGTGATTGCCACTTTTGTTCCCGTGCCTAGAGCTGATGAAGTTACAGTAAAACATGACTTGGTGGCGCTCAAGCACAAAATGGTCTTGCCGAGCACACATTGACGAAGAGGAAACAAGATGAATTCTTCTTCTGTGACAAGCGAGTGTCAGAAGCATAAAGTTGCGCAGGGCCAGCTTGTGCACCAGGGTATTTCTGTTTTTCATTAAGCCCCATCTTGGTCAGAGAGTGAATTTGCACGTTCAATCGGCTTATCGCCAGTGAAAATTGTTTGGGTATGAACGCTGAAAAACGCTGGCGACAAGCTCATGCGATTATCATCCCGGTGTGTACAAGTCTTTAAGATTCTTTGAACTTTTGATGATATTTGTTAAGCATTGAATGTTATGTTTCAGGTGATGGGAACATGTTGTGAGAATGTTATTGGTTATATGCCAATTCCTGTGGGGGTTGCCGGCCCACTGTTATTGGATGGGAAGCAGTTTCAGGTCCCCATGGCAACAACTGAGGGCTGCCTCGTTGCCAGTACAAATAGAGGCTGCAGAGCCATAGCTGTAAGCAATATTTCTCATGAAATATTTGTTGCTGTTAAAGATACAGTTTTGTTCTGTGTTTATTTGTGTTGTTCTCAGGGAAACTGAGGAAAAACTTGTCTAAACTACTGTATACTACTTTGTATACTGTTTCATCTGTTTCATTAATGTACTATTTTATTCTCTGCTCTGATTGGCTCCCCACAAGTTGGCAGGTGGCGCTAGTAGCCGTGTTCTTGCAGATGGAATGACCAGAGGCCCAGTCGTGCGTTTGCCTTCAGCCTGTCAGGCAGCTGAAGTCAAGGCCTGGATGGAGAGTGCTGAGGGCTTTAATTGCATGAAGGAGGCCTTTGACCAGACCAGCAGGTACACAACCATTTTGGTCCACAAATAAATTGTATTCAAAACTACTTTTTATATATGTTGTATTAGAATATTTATTTTGCATCTTCAGTGTAGCAGGGCTCCAGAATCGACTAAACTGGTCGCATTTGCGAGTGATATTTTTTCAGAGATCGCCACTGGCGACCATGCAAATTTGCTCGTTTGTAAAGTGTTTATGATAGAACTCTATAAACAATAAAATGTTTACTCTTTGTTACGTCCCCGCCAGTCTAGGTTACAGAAAAGACACACGAAATTCACATGTGCAAAAAACACATGTGATCACATGTGAAATGTGTGTTTTTGGAACATTTTGGTGTGAATTCCATGTGAATTCCCACGTGAAACCCATGGGATAACATGTAAAAACCCATGGGATAACATATGCGACATGTCTCCACATGTGATCACATGTTCTTCACGTCACCACATGTTGCACGTCATCCCATGGGTTTTTACATGTTATCCCATGGGTTTCACGTGGGAATTCACATGAAATTCACGCCAAAATGTTCCAAAAACACACATTTCACATGTGATCACACGTGTTTTTTTGCACATGTTGTATACATGTGATCACATGCGAAAAACATGTAAAAAACATGTGAAATTCATGTGTCTTTTCTGTAAGGGAATTGGCACGGTCTGTAACAATTTTAACTAAATTAAAAATAAAAATGGTCTATGACCGGCAATGCCCCTCTTCTCCTGTTCCAGCTTAAAAGAACCACAACAACAAAGTTCTAGGCATAACGTAAGTTATTTATTCTCTCCGTTGTGAGTAGTGAAGCAATCAAAGAATATTCACAAGGGGATTTAGCCAAAACAACAAACCAAAATCAAACTACCTATGTTTTAAGTGAATTAAATACCCTAACAAAAAAAATATCTCAAAAAGAAAATACAAACAACTTCCCTAGCTCCCTGGCTAACATACCCAGGAGAAAACAGAGAATAAAAATAAAAAGGCAATCCCCGACAGCTTCAAAACATAAAAGTAATCATTTCACAAGGAAGACTTAATGGTCTGAATCAAAGAACATCGTGCAGCACGACAAAACAATAATATAATTGAAACTACTCACACAAGTAAACAGCAACCCAACAGTTTTAACACGTGCTGTCGTAGACTAATACAATTTTAACAACATGATGCAATAAGTGGTTGTCTGGAACAGGGGACAGAGGTTGACCCGGCACAACACCCGTGGCAGAGCTTCACGACGCGCACTCTACAGAAGCTCCCGCACACTGTTCGGCCATCCACCATTTTCTCCTCATGCCATCCCTCGCAGCTGATCCCAATCAAGCGCTGCAGGAGAGAGAGAGAGAGAAAGAGAGAGAGAAAACTGCGCACCACACAACATGAACACAGTTAATTACACAAATTTACGCCCCAGGACGTAACATACAGTATATATAATATATTAATATGGTCTTGACATGCACCTTTTCTGTTGGTTCAAATGAATTCTGAGTACAAATTTGGTCTGGTGTTTTCGGAGTTTAAACTGTCGTCTTAGCATCAATCAATAACAAAGCTTCTCTGCCTCTTTTTAAATAAGCAGAACCAAATCTGGTATCAACTGCATTCACATATACAGTATAGACACACAGCATTTTAAGATTATTTGAACACATTTACACATATTTATATTTGTGGACAAATGTAAACACATACTATTCCGCGGAATTATGCAGATTTTCCCCAAATTTTAGTGCAGAATTAACATGAAAAATCTGCAGATTCCGTATGGCATTGCTAATGAGGAAAAAAACAACTTTAAAATACTTTATGTGAGCAACACCTATGAGAGGGAAGATGTACACACAAAAGGATAACTAAAAGTACATCATTTAAAAATATTTGGCAACTGTGTTTTTCCTCTATAGGAGCCAATGGCTCCTTAATTTATAATTTTTTGTCTGGAGCCCTGGTGTAGCCTAGAATTTACCAAAAAAAACCTGGCACTTTATCAAACAGCTCCTTGAGGTATCACCCTTGAATACTTTTTAAAAATGTCTTTGCTGGCCTCTGATTGGCTGCTTGTTTGATTATTCGCTTAAATCATCCTTAATTCCTCCAAAATTAACAAAATACATTTTATGATAAATAATGCATAAATGTTTATTTGCCTACAAGTCAGCACCCAATCAAAAGCAAAAGTTCTTTGGTTAGGTAGTTCAGCACTGTTGATCAAATCACAGTTTTAACAAACTTTTTTTTGTCAAAGATAAAGTGACAATATCAAAAATTGTCAAAAGCAGTGTGCCTTTCTGCAGTAACAACTTAATTCAGTATTCACTGATACAGAAATGTAATGTTCTGTTTCTTTAAGAAAACTAACCGTATGGGAACGTTCCCAGAACTTAGGGCCAGGGTTCATTTCTAGATCCTTTCGGCACCACTGGACGTCAATAATGAGTACAGTTCATGTTGTGTTTTTGTCCATTGTTTATCTAATCCAATTAAAATAAGTCAAATACATCATAACACATGATATGGAGTATTACATAAATACGTATGATTTAGTTATTCTATTAATAATAACATCTTTCATTACTGAAGTATTTTATTGTTTAAATTTGATTTTGAAAGAAATTATACAAATAGGCAATGAATTTAATTAATTTACAGAGTAATAATCATTTAACATCAAGCTAATCTCATGGTAACATTCGGGTCACAGTGGCTCAGTGGTTAGCACCAGGGACCTCACAGAAGGTCCCTGGTTTGAGCCCTGGCTGGGAGGGGAGGCCTGTCTGTGTGAAGTTTGCATATTCTCGCTGTGTCAGCGCTGGTTTACTCTGGGTACTCCGATTTCCTTCCACAGCCTAAAGACATGCAGGTTAGGTTATTGAAGATTCTAAATAGTCCCACCCCCAACTTGTGCATGGTGCAACTTGACTAATTATATGGTTTAACTGATTCTCACCATGAATATAGGCATAGACACTAGAATGGCGTAAAAAAATAGATGAATTGAACATTCAAAAGCTCTTAGTTTCAGTCACTTAGTTCTGGTCTGTTAATTTAGATGTGTCAAATAAATTGAAAATCACGAAAATATAGGTATACTCTCAAATCGGTATATTATTAAGTAAAAAAACATAAGTTACTGAGGTAAAATTAAATGACAGTTCATTTTTAAATGACATGAGTTCGTGGCTGAGTGGAGAAAAGCACATGTTGGAGATGAGCGTGCACCTAGAGCAAACACCTGCACTAAAGGAATACAAAGAGATGGATTTATGATTGTAGTTTAATTTAGTTTATAGCCTAGTTTAATATGTTTATCTATGGATTTTGGATTTACAACATTTATTTTGTCATTATAGCACTTTTTACTGTGATACTAATTTCTACATTTATTTAATTTCTTTATTGCACATGGCAATCACAGACATCTACCTTTTCTGACAACTTGTACCATTTATTACGTTCAATTCAATTTTATTTTTTGCACAATTTTCATTTTTGCAAAGCAGCTTTTATGTACATACATCATAATTTAAATAATATATATATACTGACCAAAATTATAAATGCAACACTTTTGTTTTTGCCCCCATTTTTCATGAGCTGAACTCAAAGATCTAAGACTTTTTCTATGTACACAAAAGGCCTATTTCTGTCAAATATTGTTCACAAATCTGTCTAAATCTGTGTTAGTGAGCACTTCTCCTTTGCCGAGATGGCATATCGAGATGCTGATTAGACAGCATGATTATTGCACAGGTGTGCCTTAGGCTGGCCTCAATAAAAGGCCACTCGTGGAGTGAGCTCTGGAGTTAAGTATAGTCTCCACAACCTCAGTTGGGAGAACTGAGTCTACGAGCCTGGACATTGATTAAAGTCTTTAATCAAAAATAAATAAACAATAAACAACAGCAAAACAGGCCGGCAGCCCCTCACGGACGACTGCCGGCCACACGAACATAAACAAAACTTAAATGTCCAGGCCCGGTCCTCTCTCGCCGTATACTTCTGTCGCTCGGCCTTTTATGCATCCGATCTCCTTCGTGAGAGATACGAGGTCGGTGTGGCACCCAACTGACACTCATTATCAATCGCGTCACCGGCCTTGCTTCCTCCTCCCACGGCTCTCGTCACGCCTCCCTCGTCACAGCCATGCTGCCACATGTACTACTGAGGGAACCAGCCTCTTGAGACTAGTCTCTGGAGTTTTCATAAGTATACGGCGAGAGAGGACCGGGCCTGGACATTTAAGTTTTGTTTATGTTCGTGTGGCCGGCAGTCGTCCGTGAGGGGCTGCCGGCCTGTTTTGCTGTTGTTTATTGTTTATTTATTTTTGATTAAAGACTTTAATCAATGTCCAGGCTCGTAGACTCAGTTCTCCCAACTGAGGTTGTGGAGACTATACTTAACTCCAGAGCTCACTCCACGAGTGGCCTTTTATTGAGGCCAGCCTAAGGCACACCTGTGCAATAATCATGCTGTCTAATCAGCATCTCGATATGCCATCTCGGCAAAGGAGAAGTGCTCTCTAACACAGATTTAGACAGATTTGTGAACAATATTTGACAGAAATAGGCCTTTTGTGTACATAGAAAAAGTCTTAGATCTTTGAGTTCAGCTCATGAAAAATGGGGGCAAAAACAAAAGTGTTGCTTTTATAATTTTGGTCAGTATATATATATTATTTAAATTATGATGTATGTACATAAAAGCTGCTTTGCAAAAATGAAAATTGTGCAAAAAATAAAATTGAATTGAACGTAATAAATGGTACAAGTTGTCAGAAAAGGTAGATGTCTGTGATTGCCATGTGCAATAAAGAAATTAAATAAATGTAGAAATTAGTATCACAGTAAAATGTGCTATAATGACAAAATAAATGTTGTAAATCCAAAATCCATAGATAAACATATTAAACTAGGCTATAAACTAAATTAAACTACAATCATAAATCCATCTCTTTGTATTCCTTTAGTGCAGGTGTTTGCTCTAGGTGCACGCTCATCTCCAACATGTGCTTTTCTCCACTCAGCCACGAACTCATGTCATTTAAAAATGAACTGTCATTTAATTTTACCTCAGTAACTTATGTTTTTTTACTTAATAATATACCGATTTGAGAGTATACCTATATTTTCGTGATTTTCAATTTATTTGACACATCTAAATTAACAGACCAGAACTAAGTGACTGAAACTAAGAGCTTTTGAATGTNCTGTCGCTCGGCCTTTTATGCATCCGATCTCCTTCGTGAGAGATACGAGGTCGGTGTGGCACCCAACTGACACTCATTATCAATCGCGTCACCGGCCTTGCTTCCTCCTCCCACGGCTCTCGTCACGCCTCCCTCGTCACAGCCATGCTGCCACATGTACTACTGAGGGAACCAGCCTCTTGAGACTAGTCTCTGGAGTTTTCATATCAGAGATTGGCACGACTCGGGTGGCGGTGCTGACAACGCAATATCCTGAGGGCAGGAGAAGGAGGACATATACCGTATGCTGAGGTGTGAATAATCCTCCTTCCAGGGGAGCTCCCCTCGACAGTTCTAATATTAAAGTGAGAACTGCCTTTTTGCTGAAGCCATTCTTTGTTTGAATGACGTCCCTCAGACCAGTCTTCAAAAACTGTGTTGAGATACTTACCTCTTTAGGAGAGCACATCCTCCGCCTTGACGTCCACATCCTCGGATGAAGATATAGGCGAAGCATCGGACATTTCACGGGGTGGGAGATGCCATGATCCCGAACCGCAGAAAAAGAGGCCTATGGTGGAGAGGAGCCGCAGCACATCTCTACAGCCGCCGCCCTTTCACGCACAATGTGACACATCACGCTTGTTAAAATGCCACGTATTGTGTTAAAACTGCACATAATGTGTATAACACAAAACCTGTTTTAATATTACACATCCCCTCAAGGAGTGTAAATAGGGGATGAGCGTCACGAACACCACTGGTGCCTCCGTTCCTCCTCAGCTGAATCGGCTGCAGCAGGGAGCATTAGCCCGGCCGCTCTCCTCGAAGATCTCCAGGCGGAAGCATAGCATGCAAACGGGGAGCTATTCGCAATGCACACAGCCATAACACCCAAAAACTGACTGTGTGTGCTGCACCTCCCCTCCGGGTGGGAGAAAGCATTGGAAGACGCCGGTGAGGGCTCACCCACATCAGCAAAATCTTTTCGCGAACACCACCAGTGCAGTTGCCGCTCCGCCTCGGCAGTAGCGGGGCTGCAGCTGAGGGAACACGAGCCCGGCCGCCCTCCTCAAAGAGCGCTCGGTGAGAGCGCAGCGCACGAAGGGGAAGCTGCTCGCAGTGCACACCGCCAAGTCCCTCGAGAGCTGACTGTGCATACTGCACCCCCAGACACACTTATACACAAATCGTGCATATCCCTGTCAGAAAAATTGCATGGACAGGGAGGAACACATGATCAAAATTATTTGTTAGTCATGCTTCAAACAAAATCTCATCTCTTAAACATACTTTACGGTTACAAAAATAAACCCAAAAAATAAACAAAAGGGAACCAATAGCCAGGGCTATCAGACAAGGCTGATCCAGACAAAAATCAGTTAAGGAGCCATTGGCTCCTATAAGTAAAAAATCAGGCGCCAATTTTTTTTTTTTAAGAGCCACGTAACATTAAGTCAAAATTTTAAATTACATACTTTCAGTTATCCAGGGTTTTTCCTGGCTCAAAATTAGGAGGAGGTGGTGCCATCCTTATTTTGTACACACACTCACGTGTAAACCTACCATACCTTTAAGTGGCTTTAAGACTTTACAAACAACATAAAACATATATATACAGTATATATATAAAACTGGCTATTATTGAGTTTAAAATTTTAAATATCAAATGTATTCAACCAAACGGAAATATAGCCATTATCATTTTCAACTAACTTTTCAGCACAAAATAGCCAACTTAATTAACCAGTCTTACTAAATGAGCAAAACTCATTCACATCCTGCGTTCTCTTGTTGCTCACTGAGTTTTAAATGATTCACTGATCTCTTATATTCTGTTTAAATTAATCGGTTCAGACGAGTCATTCGTTTGCAAATCGGTCTGATCATGATGTGCGTTCATATTAGCAAACTCGCTGTGTACAGTATATTGCTGATACACCGAGCGAACTGCACAGTTTAAAACACTACAATGATGTACGCCACGTTAATTTAGGGAAACTTATCAAGAAATTAAAAGTACTTGGATGCAACAGGAACGATATTCACCTGAACAGCCGAGAAATGCTGCTAATACAGCTCCTACTATAGCTCTTTAGGTGGAAATTAATGCAACTCTTCAGCACCTTACTGTGCTGATAACAAAATGGCGCCACCATTGTGGCATAATGCCGCAACTGCAGCTCCAAATCACAGCACGCAGTGTTTTTGCAAAGACACCCGACAATGGAGAGCAATAAAACAGGAAAAAGTGCAGCTGCATCTAATTTTAAAATTAGTACATTTGGATGGTCGCCAGTGGCGATCTCCGCAAAAATATAACTCGCAAGTTAATATATTTGGTCGCAATCGCAGTCTGGATAAATAGCCCTAAATAGCTAACTTTAGGGTTGCTGGAAAATAACTCCAGCAAGTCCCATGTTGACTTAGCCATGCCACCTCTGTGTGTGATATGAATGACTAGACAAGGGGACAGCAACCTTTGCGACCGAAAGAGCCATTTTGGACCCTCTCCCACCAGATAAATTTGTTTGGAGCCGCAAAATATATGTATCCTTCAAATTACTTTAACATGTTATGCATGTACGGTAGTAGTTACCCGGTTGCACCACTAGGTGGCAATATAGTGCGATTTTTATTGTATTAAGATGTTAAGCAATTTATACATTTTTGTCCCTGGCAAGAAGTGGGAGTGTTGCCTGTCAATAGGAGAGTAGCGTCGCGGTGTTGCACACGCTGCTTTATTTAGACCAGCTTTTTTCTGTGAACTTTTGTTTTGGCTTTTGTTTTTGCAGCGTTTGATGAACAGCCACAAGAGACTGCCTAATCTCCCCATACAGACATCATGTGTAACCATTATGAGAAGTGCACTAGCCAGACAGGATTTAAACTGTGTCAGCTAAAGACTTAAAAGTTTGGTTTAAAGACAAAAAACGTACTAAGCAGAATTTTTTCTCACCATTCCATTTCTAACACACGCATACAGTGTTTGGCGCTGTCTCACATCTGTCAAAGCAGAAATAAAACCGCTGCTCTCTGTATGTTTTTTCTGTCATCTCCAGTCGCGTTCATACTGTATGTACATTGCATGCACTTATTTCTTCTATTCGAATGAAATATCTGAAAAAGCAAATACTGGGTAAATGTGGATGCTTTTTCAGATATTCCTTGAAGAAATCAGAACAGAAGTGGTCAAAAGTGGACAAAATAGACGGATTATAGCAGCAGGTGTAAGTGGTATGTGCCTCTTTTGCCACTTGTGATCCGATCGACCAAAACGCATCTTATTACCAGGCATAAACAGGGCCTTATAAAGACTGCAGGGAGCAGCAGCAAGGGGGCAGAAGAGCCACATCTGGCTCGAGAGCCACGGGTTTCTGACCCCTGGACTAGATTTGTGGGCACTTACATGGGGCCATAAACACATAACATGTTTTTCCATTCCCCTGTGCTACTTTTCCATTGTTTTTCTAAGTAAACACACTCCATATGCATGTTTCTGTCATGTGTGTTTCTATAATTCCATATGTGTGTTTTTGTAACACAGAACCTAAGATATAAACAGAATGAAATTTTAATATTAATATTCCAGCTGTTTCTCTCCTCTGACCCCCTGTTTTTAGCACCGTCACACTCACTTGCGCTGTTATCCTGTCAGGCTGAGGTGCCGACAAGACAATACAGACATGCACCAATTACAAATTGCTAGATATTACCATTATGTGAGTTAAAGGGATATATCACCTAAAAATGAAAATACTGTCTGCATTTACTCACCCTCAGATTTTTCCAAACTATATATTATATATATATATATATACTGTATATGATATTTGGAAGAATGTCAGATCTCATTCACCATTCACTGCCATAGAAGGAAAAATAAATACTATTGGAGTCAATGGGGATCTTCAAGATATCTTCCAAATATCTTCCTCTGTGTTCAGCAGAACAAAGAAATTTATACAGCTTTTGAAACAATCTGAGGGTGAGTTGATGCAGACAGAATTTTCATTTTTGGGTGAAGTATCCCTTTAAGATTCAAATTTATAAATATAGCTGCGAGCAGAGATGACGGGCCCAAGCCATCGGCGCAATCGCCATCCCGGCGGCATCATGGAAATGGTGCACAGCGTTACAGTGCATACAGTGCATTTACAGTAACCCTCTGGCAGTCTGGTTTTAAGGGTTACAGCAATGAAAGGGTTATACTATAACACCAAGAGTTTGAAACACACACAGAGGTAAAGTGAGATCATCTGCTCAGTTGGAGACTGTTTACCAGTTAGTTGAGCCAGAAGATTCGACAACATTGAACAAATATATTAAAGTGGCTGTCCGGAAGTTTGAAGCAAAATTGCAGCTATATGCAGAGTTATTTTCTTAAGTGGGTTGTGCTTTGGCACTGCTGCCCTGCATGGTTGAATCCAAACTCTGTGCTCAGTGCAAAAGTGCACATCTGTACATCAATGTGACACTAAGATATGACTATGTCTATACCAGACGCGAGACATTTAAAAAAACATTACTAATACAGAATAAATTGTAGCTTGTTAGTTATCGATCGTGTTGTGCCTTGTGTAGACAAAAACAACTAATGGAAAATATTGCCTACCTTATGTCCTACAATTCATATCCTAAAAATGTAATCTGAACAATTAATATATCTGCTTCTTTTGTTCAGACTAAATGAAAACAAAGACTTAAAAAAATAAATCACAATAGTGACATCTGACCTGTTTAGCGGATAAAGCCATCACTGCCTTTCTTTTAGATGTTGGAGCCAACTCTTGGAATCCCTGTCAATAATAATACATTATTAATTAAAGTTAATGTACATTAGTACATGGACATTTGTATTAACTAACATTAAAACATACTAATAAATAGGATACAAAATATATTGTTGGTATGGTAGGCAATAAAATGAATGCAGATGAATTATAGGAGGATTTTGTTATTTAATTATATGTGCCATATTTCCTGTTGCCAGCTGGTGGCGCTATGACTTTAAGTAAACACTGATATGGATATGTGTTCAGGCCAGGACTCTTATCAAAAGTGTGAAGTTTGGGGCCTGTTGGACATTGTATGCCTGAGTTACAATAGCTTCCTGTTTCAAGGCGAAACAATGAACTTTGTCAGGCCGCCATGGACACGCCCTTCAACGAAAAGTCAGGATCTTGGAATGTATTATCACAAAGGTCTTAAAATTATTCTGGCCAAATGTGATGATGATCTGTTCAAATCTCTATGAGGAGTTAATCACAGTGTAAAACATGTAACACATGTAACATGTACTGTAACACTATGACTGTAACTGAATATTACCATGTAGATGTCTTCAGGCCAGGACTCAAATGTGTGAAGTTTGGGGTTTGTTACATCCCAGTTGGCATACTATCCGTTCTATGTAGTGTTCGAAAATAGAATTAGTATGTCCCAAATCATAGTATGTTGAAATTAGTATTCTCAAAGTACCCGGATGGTCTACTATTTCCTGTGAAAATTCGAAGTGTGAATCCATGGACACTGAAAGGTTGATATTACCCATAAATCACTGCAGGAGGGCAGAGTTTAGTGACGCTGCACTGCATTAATAAAATGAAATAAAAGATGCTTCGCTAAATTAATAATTGTAAGTATACAGTTAACATTACATGCAAAATAATACATGAATGAATACTTAAGTGAAAGTGAAGTGAAAGTGACCTATTAGTCAGATATGGTGACCTCTGCATTTAACCCATCCAGAGAGTAGTGAACACACGCACAGCAAGTGGTGAACACACGTACACCTGGAGCAGTGGGCAGCTATCACTGCAGCGCCCGGGGAGCAAGTAGGGGTAAGGTGCCTTGCTCAAGGGCACCTCAGTCGTTACCCACCGGCCCTGAGGATCGAACTGGCACGAGTCCGACTCTCTAACCATTAGGCCACGACTGCCCAATACAAGGAAGAGCTGTATTTTGACGTTCGTGACAGTTAATGGTCACAGTGTTGTCTATGCAACAACTGCCACTTCCGTTTTGCATTAGTATGTCCCAGTCCCTAATATGTATATACTTTTCCATAACAAAAACAGTACATACTTTAAGGGCATAGCATAAATAGGCAAATTGGGACACAACAATTGTATGCCTTAGGTACAACTTCCTGTTTCATGGCAAAATGCCAAACTTTGGCAACTGCCACGGTCACGTTCTCCAACGAAAAGTCAAGATCCTCGCAATTTAGCATCGCAAAGGCCTTTAGATAAGAATGACCAAATATGATACTGATTGGATTAAAACTCTAGGAGGAGTTAGTTAAAGTATGACACCTGGGAATGGTAAAAATTGCACAAAATTTACGGAGTAAATTAAAAATAACTGACTTCCTGTTGGGTTTAGAGCTTGTAGGTATTGTAGGTATTGGAACAAGAAGAAACATTAGAAAAACAATAGGGCCCTGCACCTCAGTGCCTGGTCCCTAATAAACGAACGAAAAAAATTATATAGAGAAACAGTTTTGAAGAGGGTTTTTTTGGAAGAGAAAAAAATAGGCTAGACAGGCTACAGGAGGGGTTGTAGAATGGCACAAATGTGAAGCTTGAATGCTCGCCAGTGGCCACTGTAAAAGAAAATGATAGCATGCAGCTGTATCAAGCTGTAAACCATCTTGTTTTAGTATGTGTTATTAAATTGATTAATTTCTGTGACTGGGTCTCAACATTTAGTGCTATTCTTCTGATTGTAAATATGTAATTTTACTGTTGGTATTACAATATGATTGTTTAACATATGTGTGAATTGTTTGTGTAGATTTGCCCGATTAGAGAAGCTTCTGATTGGTCTTGCAAGTCGCAACCTGTACATTCGATTTCAGTCCAGAACTGGAGATGCAATGGGAATGAACATGGTCTCAAAAGTATGGTGAAATTAATTTAAGATTAAAAATGAAAATACTGTGAAACACCAGTCATGAGTAATTTTTTATTGATACCCAATTCAGAAATGTTTCTTTAATGTTTGAACAACAGGGCACAGAACAGGCCCTTGTCAGGCTGAAAGAGGAATTTCCAGAGGTGCATGTCCTTGCCCTTAGTGGAAACTATTGTACTGACAAGAAACCTGCCGCCATTAACTGGATTGAAGGAAGGGGCAAGTCTGTGGTGTGTGAGACTATCATTCCAGCCAAAGTCATCAAAGAGGTATAGAATCTCATCTCTTAAATCGTAGTGACCCTCACACAGGGTATCAATTAATGTAGTCTTTAATTAATCTTTACACAGGGCTCCTACTGTGTAGCATGCCACACACAGGAGACTAGAGGGGTTGTGAGTTTAGGTAACGCTACCTTGTGTTCTTGTGTGTAACAAACTATACATTCAAATGTATAAAGGTTTGGTGGGAGTATATGGTCTCTGTTTTGTGAAAAGTTTATGCGAAGTGCAAATAACAAAATGCAGAATAAAAACAGGACTTCATACCTTTGTTTGATATAATGACTGTGAGTCAAATCCAGTCAAGTCTATGAAAACCATCTAGTGGAATACATCCAATTTCCCTTTGTGTCCACAATAGTGTATTATATGTTAAATATTGTTATATAATCCACTGTTTAAATCAGATTGGGCCTGAATGACCTGTCTTCCTTCATTGTTCTTCAGTAGAACACACAATCCAAGCACTGTTTATGTCAAAATTTATAATGGTATTAAACATTAGACTGATAGCTCGGATTTACATGCATAATATCCAAACAGAGCCATGGATTCAGCCTCCAGTGTAATGTGGATTTTTGTTCATATTTACTTGTTTCTATTTAAATAAAAATAAACATTTTGAAATGATGTATAATTCATTTAAGAGGCAATTAAACATGTACATGGTACATGTTCATTTAAAGGTAACTATAATAGCTTGCTCTTTGGAGCTATAAGTGGTAGGGCTACATGATAAATCGAAAAAAACCCGCAACGATTTTTTTGCACAGTTTGTAAGTGAAGTATGATTAAATGCTGCTGCATCTGAAAGCCAAAGGGTGCTCTCGCTCAGAAACATTTACATTTTTGCATTTGGCAGATGCTTTTATCCAAAGAGACTTACATTGCATTATACTATACATTTTTGACCTTGGCATTGCTAGAGCCATGCTCTAACCACTGAGCTACAGGAAAGCTAAATAAACTCGAAATAAACGCCGCAGATGAAGTACCATAACACACGTAGTTCCAGGAAATGCCTATGATTATCTTTCTATCACTGTTCTTCGAGCCTCAGGTATTTTCATGACAATAAAGTATATTTATAATGATGATGTTTGAAGTTTTTTTTTTAAATGCACATTATAAGCGACTCAAACTCGCATCGGTATGGGGGAGTAGGGAAGCTGAAATAGCGCACTGACTCACCTGGTAAGGGGAAAGGAGCTTTGCAAAGGTACACCCGGCTGGCCGCTGGTTTTACCTGTTTGAGGTAAGACAGAGTGGAGTGAGCTCTCACTGCAAGTGAGCACTGGAGATCTTGAGATCGGTACGCCAAGGTGATGGTGTCCATGATCCAGTGTGCCAATCTCTGTTTGGAGATAGCCCTCCCCTTCTGCTGTCCTCCAAAGCAGACAAAGAGCTGCTCAGAGCTTTTGAAGCTCTGCGTGCGGTACAAGTAGAGGCGCAGGGCGTGTACCGGACACAACATGTTAGGGGTTGGGTCTTCCTCCCCAGGGGGAGCGCCTGAAAGTTCACCACTTGGTCCCTCAAGGGAGTTTTGGGAATTTTGGGCGCGTAGCCAGGCCGGGGTCTCAGAACCACGTGGGAGTTGCCGGCCAGAACTCTAGGGACTCGTTGCACACAGAGAGTGCGTGCAGATCCCCTACCCTCTTGATGGAGGCAAGCATTACTAGGAGAGCCGTCTTTATTATGAGATGAGGTAGAGCAACTTCTCCTAGGGGCTCAAACGGGGCCCTTCCCAGGATGATGACCACTTTGTGGTCCCAAGAGGGTACGGAGTGCGGACGAGGAGGATTCAGCCTCTTCGCGCCCTATTAGGAATCTGATGACCAGGTCGTGCTGTCCGAGAGACTTACCGGCAACAAGCGTATGATGTGCCACCTTGAGGGTGGAAGGGAAGAGGTTGCTCTCTAACCTTTCCTCGAGAAAGGACAGCATGACACCAATCGCACAACTCTGCGGATCTTCCCCATGAGAAGAACACCAGGATGAGAAGAGGCGCCACTTGTAGGCATACAGGCGCCTAGTGGCTGGAGCTCTGGCCTGAGTAATGGTATTAACGACTGCTGGAGGCAGGTCACTCAGGATCTCCTCGTCCCATCCAGGAGCCAGACGTGGAGGTTCCAGAGGTCTGGTCTTGGGTGCCAGTCCTTGCCCTTCCCCTGAGAAAGAAGGTCCTTCATCAGGGGAATTAGCCAGGGGGGAGTCGTCATCAGAAGCGTCAGCTCTGAGAACCAAGTCTGGTTGGGCCAATAGGGCATAACTAACAGGACTTGATGCTCCTCTTCCCTGACCTGGCATAGGACCTGTGCAAGGAGGCTCACTGGAGGGAAGGCGTACTTCAGCTTTTCCTGCGGCCAGCTGTGCACAAAGGTGTCCGTGCCGAGGGGGGCCTCGGTCTGGGAGTATCAAAGCGGGCAATGGGCAGTGTCCAGTGAGGTGAACAGGTCCACCTGTGCCTGCCCGAAATGTTCCCAAATGAGCTGGACAGCGTGGGGGTGGAGTCACCACTCTCCGCGGAGCATGACCTGCCGAGAGAGCACATCGGCTGTCTGGTTGAGGTCCCCCGTGATATGAGTGGCCCGCGGGGATTTCACCAGCTGCTGACTCCAGAGGAGGAGGCGTCGGGCGAGTTGCGACATCTGCCGTGAGCGAATGCCACGCTGGCGGTTGATGTACGCCATGGCAGCCATGGTGTCTGAGCGGAGCAGCACATGCTTGCCCTGAATGAGAGGAAGGAACCTCTTCAGAGCAAGCCAAGCGGCGAGCAACTATAGGCAATTGATATGCCACTGCAGGTGGGGGCCATCCAACGAAGTGCCAGAGCATGAGGTCCCTGTGCGTAAACAACATATCTCGCGAGTGCGCTTATGTTGAGAAATACGCACACTCTGCTTCCTGAGGGGAACAAGAGCAGTCTCCGCCACCTTGGTAAAGACATGGGGAGACAGGGCCAGACCAAAGGGCAGGATTTTGTTCCAGTATGCTCAGCCTTCAAAAGCAAACCGAAGGAACGGTCGGTGACTAGGGAGAATCGAGACTTGAAAGTATGCATCCTTCAGGTTGATTGCCACGAACCAATCCTGATGCCGAACAGATGTCAGGATGCGCTTTTGCATCAACATTCTGAACGGGAGCCTGTGAAGGACCTTGTTCAGAGTGCGGAGATCCAGAAAGGGGCGCAACCCCCCACCTATCTTGGGGACAATGAAGTAGGGGCTGTAGAACCCCAAAGACATCTCGTTTGGAGGGACGGGCTCAATCGCATCCTTCACCAGAAGGGTGGCGAGCTCGGCCTGAAGTACAGGAGCATTCTCGCCTTGAACCGAGGTAAACAGAATGCTCCGAAACCTGGGAAGGCATCTGGCAAATTGGATCGTGTAGCCGAGACTGATCATCCTCATTAGCCAACACGATGGGCTGGGGTGCTGTAACCACGTCCCCAGACACCGCGACAGAGGAACTAGGGGAAAGATCTGTGTCACCGTCCCCATGGGGGGAGGTTCTGTGGCTGGCAGAACAGCCATCTCACCGGGGCCCTGGGGAAACGGGTGGTTCTGCTGACTTACCTGCCTGTAGTCTTCGTTGCACATTGCACTGTTGAGTGGAGAGTGCTGAGGGCTGCACGATCAGCATGAGGCAACATCGAGGTGAGGCTGTGCTCTGCTGAAAGAAACACTCAGGGGAAAAAGGAAGCTCTTTTTGAGGCAAGTTGGGCATCAGGCCCTGGTGGGACGTGGCAGGGACCGTCCCAGTGCAACTCAACAGCGGTGTAGTGGCTGGAGTTGTGCCCGATGTCTTGGGTCTCCCTGGGCCATCCGATGCTGTGACGGAAACCTCATCACGCACTCGCGGCGTGAATCCACAATGGACGGTCAACTGCTGTCCATCAGAGACAGGTTCGGTGAGCGCGGCGGGGCATGGTCACCGGTAGATTAATGCCCATGGGAGTCCCCATATCACCAACGCCGCTCGGCCCACTGCAGATGGCTGGGCAGCCACCGCAGAACGGGAAGCAGACGAAGTCGTGGCTGCGTCTAGGAAGAACACAGCCAACCGTGACCGCAACACCTTGATAGACATGTGCTCGCAATGCGGACATGTTGTATCTATGAACGCTACGTCCGTATGCTGGCGCCCAAGCATATGATGCAGGTGTCCCGTCGGGTTGGAGGATGAAGGGAACAGCGGTAAGACATGTCTGGCGACAAGTGCACGCTCTTAGAAATTGCTCTTTTAGACACCTCGGTCCCCTACCGAAACGCCCAGGGGAAGTCGCACACGAAGAGGACGAGTCCGCTGCTCTGCGTCGTAGATCCAGTAGAATGTGAAGCAATGAAAATCGCTCAGCATAAATGAATGCCTCGCTGGTTCCGAAGAACAAACGATGAATGAATGGGCACGCCATCTTCCTTTTATACCCGTATGCATGGGGCGGAGACTGGTATACCATGCCTTTCGCCAAGTTAATTGGCCTTTTAAAAGTACAATCAGAGATGATAGGTTCTCAAGTTCAAACCCCATTCTGTCTCGATACAACGTCGAGAGACCAACAGAAAGGGAACTCAAGTTACCTCTATTGGAGCGAACCCTCCTCATCTGTAGCAGCTAGAGAGGGGCCCTGTAATGAACTGGACCCATTCTTTGGTCTGCTGTTCACTACAAAATCGAATCGTTAATTGTCTGTATATGTTGTATTTGTTTACATTTAATAATGCTTCCTAAGTTTAAATGCTAATTTCTTCTAATAATACAGTTTCTTTTATACATTTGGACAGTCTTACATGAGTGTCTTTTTATTTAGGTTTTAAAGACAACGACCAATGCTTTGATAGATGTCAACATCAGCAAAAATTTGGTTGGATCAGCTATGGCTGGAAGCATCGGGGGTTTTAATGCTCACGCTGCAAACATTGTAGCTGCCATCTATATTGCTTGTGGACAGGTAATAAATGTTTAGATAAAAAACAATATTGTTTGTATTAGTCTTGAGTTAAAGTAATTGTACAGTGTCTATGCTGTTATACAAATTTAATAGAACATCTCTTACTTTTAAAGGACCTGGCTCAGACAGTAGGCAGCTCCAACTGCATCACTATAATGGAAGCCTCAGGGTCCACAGGGGAGGATCTTTATATCAGCTGTACTATGCCCTCTATTGAGCTTGGCACTGTTGGTGGGGGCACTAACCTTCCTCCCCAGCAGGCCTGTTTACAGGTATTTATACTGCGTTGTCAAAGAGTCAGTGGCTTCTGAAAGATTTAAGGTCATAAAGTTGATAAAGTAGTATTGTTTTCACTTCTGTGTCCAGATGTTAGGTGTAATGGGTGCCAGTCAGGAGTGCCCAGGTGAGAATGCCCGTCAGCTTGCCAAGGTTGTGTGTGCCACCGTACTTGCAGGAGAGCTGTCACTTATGTCTGCACTCGCAGCTGGACACCTGGTCATAAGTCACATGACTCACAATAGGTAAAAAAGTTTACTATACACAATTCAAAGAAATGCATAAATCTATATAATTCTTTTGTAACGTAACATCTGGAGAGACCTGCATAATTGATTTTTCTTTTGGTTACAGATCAAAAGTGAATTTGCAAGAAGCTTCAGGAACATGCCAACAGCCATCCTGAGCAAGCATCAGCTGCAAAAATGCATAGAGGCCATATAGACAGAGGATCTTACCTTCAAGGCACAAAATATTTATACAAAATATGTTTTCAAGGACATAAAAATAATACAGACTTACTCTCTTCTTGTGTCTACTTTTCCACAAAAGAATTGCCTTTGCGTACACGTTTTTAATGTGTGTTTACATGTTTTTAATTTGACATTTTAACATAAAGGATAAAACCACACGTTTCAAGATTTAATGCCAAAAACGTCAATGTTGAATAATATCTTAATTAGATTTCTGATTCCAGAAATCCAGCTTGATTTGTTATCAGAGCAAAACTAATCTTAGATCAGGGGCTTTAAAAGTATGGGGCGTGTCCCGAGGGGGGATCAGAGCATACACATTTTTAAGTAAACATATTAAACCTCTTAAGCTCTGCAGACCGGTGACATCATCAAGATATTATTTAAAATTTTAAAGGTCTGAAGTGGACCAATAAACCCATATTTGGTATTGTTTGAAAGCGTAGGCTCTCTATTTTCCGCAGATATGAATCAATTTGGACATTTATTTGACTGTAAGATAGTTATTTATCTCCCCCCCCCCATTTTTGTACATTGTCCAATATTAATATTTTTCATATCGCTCAAATTTGACAAACATGGGCAAATCATATATCAAATAAAAGCTCTCATTCCCAGGATTAAGGTTCCAGTTATTTTTATTGAATTATAAACACATAACCAACAGGCTTCGAATTAATCATGAGGTAAGAAATCACATTTTGAAAACACACTAGTGAAAAAATTGAACATTTGCTCCGTGAGCTGCGGAATATAGCGCAGATAGCCACAAATGCTATATCGTCTCTTACCTTAGATTCTCTTCTACAAAATGAGCCCATTTTCACCGTTTTGCGTGATTGCACGAATAATCCGTTGCTTTGTCTTGTATGTGCAAAACGCAACAAAGTAGTGTTATGATATTTAAAAATTCTGGAAAATATGAAAACATCCATTGATCCAAATGACACGCATATCTTCCGAAAGTTGAGACCCTCACCTTTACAAAGATATGACGGACGCTCAGATCGGCCAATCAGAGGCTGAGATAATGCGCCCTGAACTAGAGGTGACGTATACTACCCAAAGTAAATGCGTGCGCTCAAACCTGGCTCAGATTACAGGATTCTCGGCCAGAATTTACCCCGATTTCCCCTCCCGAGAATCTTTGAAAAAATCGGGTCCAGAACCTCGATCGGGTCCGAGGTTCGGCCCAGATTATCACGTAATGTGAGGCCTTCACAGATCGAATTTTACACCTCCCAATCTGCTCCGAGAGAAATCGGGTAACGTTACTGAGGTAACGTCTCAGTAACGTTAGGCTGCTGTAGAGATCCACCTGCTGCTCTTTTACTGCATAGCCCCGCTACCACCGACCTTGCGCTTTAAAAGTTTTATTTTATTTTAGTTATTGTTGCTCTTGTGCAACAGATGAAAAACAGTTTATTTGTATTTTGATACTATATACAGGTGCTGGTCATATAATTAGAATATCATCAAAAAGTTGATTTATTTAACTAATTCCATTCAAAAAGTGAAACTTGTATATTATATTCATTCATTACACACAGACTGATATATTTCAAATGTTTATTTCTTTTAATTTGATGATTATAACTGACAGCTAATGAAAATCCCAAATTCAGTTTCTCAGAAAATTAGAATATTACTTAAGACCAATACAAAGAAAGGATTTTTTGAAATCTTGGCCAACTGAAAAGTATGAACATGAAAAGTATGAGCATGTACAGCACCCAATACTTAGTTGGGGCTCCTTTTGCCTGAATTACTGCAGCAATGCGGCGTGGCATGGAGTCGATCAGTCTGTGGCACTGCTCAGGTGTTATGAGAGCCCAGGTTGCTCTGATAGTGGCATTCAGCTCTTCTGCATTGTTGGGTCTGTCATATCGCATCTTCCTCTTCACAATACCCCATAGATTTTCTATGGGGTTAAGGTCAGGCGAGTTTGCTGGCCAATTAAGAACAGGGATACCATGGTCCTTAAACCAGTTACTGGTAGCTTTGGCACTGTGTGCAGGTGCCAAGTCCTGTTGGAAAATGAAATCTGCATCTCCATAAAGTTGGTCAGCAGCAGGAAGCATCAGAAGCGTCTCGCCTGGGCTAAAGACAAAAAGGACTGTACTGTTGCTGAGTGGTCCAAAGTTATGTTCTCTGATGAAAGTAAATTTTGCATTTCCTTTGGAAATCAGGGTCCCAGAGTCTGGAGGAAGAGAGGAGAGGCACAGAATCCACGTTGCTTGAGGTCCAGTGTAAAGTTTCCACAGTCAGTGATGGTTTGGGGTGCCATGTCATCTGCTGGTGTTGGTCCACTGTGTTTTCTGAGGTCCAAGGTCAACGCAGCCGTATACCAGGAAGTTTTAGAGCACTTCATGCTTCCTGCTGCTGACCAACTTCATGGAGATGCAGATTTCATTTTCCAACAGGACTTGGCACCTGCACACAGTGCCAAAGCTACCAGTAACTGGTTTAAGGACCATGGTATCCCTGTTCTTAACTGGCCAGCAAACTCGCCTGACCTTAACCCCATAGAAAATCTATGGGGTATTGTGAAGAGGAAGATGCGATATGCCAGACCCAACAATGCTGAAGGCCACTACCAGAGCAACCTGGGCTCTCATAACACCCGAGCAGTGCCACAGACTGATCGACTCCATGCCACGCCGCATTGCTGCAGTAATTCAGGCAAAAGGAGCCCCAACTAAGTATTGAGTGCTGTACATGCTCATACTTTTCATGTTCATACTTTTCAGTTGGCCAAGATTTCTAAAATTCCTTTCTTTGTATTGGTCTTAAGTAATATTCTAATTTTCTGAGATACTGAATTTGGGATTTTCATTAGCTGTCAGTTATAATCATCAAATTAAAAGAAATAAACATTTGATATATATCACTCTGTGTGTAATGAATGAATATAATATACAAGTTTCACTTTTTGAATGGAATTAGTGAAATAAATCAACTTTTTGATGATATTCTAATTATATGACCAGCACCTGTATTTAGAGGCTATTTTGCGGAAGTCCCGCCATTCTCCCGCAGCCCGCACACACGAGTGTCTTTCTGCCCACACCCCACCATGTGCTCGGTGTCTGCGTCGGCTACCCCTCCCCCTCGTTTCACTATTACCCGCTCATTATTGTTTCGCTCTCCTCACCTGGTTTCACTTTAGCTTTCCTCTCTCCCCTCTTGGTCGCTCATCACGCTCTGATTTCCTCCTCTATATTACCCCCGGGTTTTTCTCTGTCCTGTGTCGGTCCGTTAATGTTGGTTGATTGTTGTTCCTCTAATTTAATCTGGGTTTTTAAGCCTTCGATCTAATCACTCTTTGTGTCTAGGAGAGAGCTGCCATTGTGGCATCTATAAACGCATAAATAATATTGCATTATAGTGCAGTTGTAGTCAACACCGTTGTGAACCCCAAAAATTTGCAGGTGAGTTTGGTTATAAAATGCAGTTGTCTCTTCACTAAGTAACTTAACTGCATGTGAATGAAAACATATTAAGGACTCAAATACAGGACTTACTGCTGTGTGTGTGACAAACAACATCTTAGCATATATGTATTAGGGGTTGAACGACCTTAGATTTTTTTGAGGTCTACTATTATGTGATAAGTCACGTCGATGACGTCATTAATAAATAAAATGAGAGCTAAGAAATGTTTTGCAACAAGATTTGATGGGTGTCAAACAGCACCATGTGATCGACAAAGAACAAAACAAACAGGTACTCAAACCCGGGACCAGACACCCAGGGGCCAGTTCTTCGTACCTCGCTAACTCAGTTAGCTGGATTTGATTGTTGACGATTTCGCATGATCTTGGATTGTTCGGTTCTTCGACGCTCTTCCTAAACTTGTTGTCTTAGCAACAGGTCCGTTACCTTAAACCTGCTCGGGAGCAGGCTTATTTCATGTAAACCGTATTAGATCGCGGTCATGACGCAGTTAAGTCGGCTTCATTCATACAAAAGCAACTTGTTGTACAAGGTACATGATTAATAGAAAGAGCTTTGCGAATTTAACATGTAATTAACGCAATGTTTTGCTTTTAGAACATTATTTATTGTAATATAATATATTTAGAACAATTTTTGTTTCTCATTTACTGTGAAAAGTCTTCGGTGAGGACCAAAATAAATGAATGAATAAATAAAATATTGTTTTTTTCTTGTAAAGGAGATATTCGCATATACTATAAAAATATAAACAAGAGATATAAAAGCTCAGACAAGTGCATATGATATGGGGGATTTATAAAAAATGCAGTCTGTCTTGCCATTTGCAAATTTGTGGTATTTCAGTCTCTTAAGACCCCAGCTAAATTAATATGATATAAGGGAACTAAAGATTCTGCAGTCATGATCATGTCAATGAGCATTATGTGTTTTGATTGATGTCATAGATTGCATCATAGGCCTCTGAGGCCTCACGTTATTTTCTGAAAATAAATTATGATATTTGCAGGTAATATTCATTTTAATATTAGTAATAGTATTAAGCAAAAAGTAATTGAATCAATAAGGAAGCTGACTGATTAATCTCTTAGATGGTGTGTGACCTAATGTGCACCTACAGTATCACCAGCACTGAAGCAAAATGACCTGAATCTGCATGAGTCAACAATCTTCAGTCACATTTATGATGGGACTGTGTTTGAAGACACCATTCCCTGACCCAAACCTGTTACACTGCAGCCCTAGCCAGGACAGGATCATGAAATGACCTTTGGGCAACTGATAGGAATGAAGGATTTCAGTTTATCAAAAGTGCCTGACAGGGCCTGTACTGTGTCATGTGCTACACTACACACATCATCAGAAAACAGAGGAGACCTGTGAGGGAGGTACAGCCTGATGATGATCTCTAAACCACTACAGACTGAGCTTCATGAGATATAACTTTTGGTATACCATTTTTTTATTATTCTTATATAAAAAGCAACACAAACATGCATTATGCCCACATGCATTTTACTTTTAATCTCCATGTATAATAGGCAGGTATCAGTGTCATCTTTTCTGTTGTCATCAGTGTCATGTTAGGTCAGTAAACAATATAGAAATAATTACTTAATCTCCAATCTTTTTAAAATTAAATCTCCAGTTTAAGGTTTGTGTTCTTTATATTGTCAAGGTTAATGTTTTGAAGTTTTGGCTTTTGAATTTGCATATATCCAACCGTTAAAGAATTTTAAAGGTTTATACATGGATGCCTTGTGCCTTTTGTGGAGTGAAATGAATAATTCACAATACATTAAAAGCAATAAAATAGCACAACAAAACCATATTTTCCACTATCTATACCACTTTTCTATGCAGACTCAGCAGATGTAAAAGCCGTTCAGATAATGTGAACTCCTGCTGTCACGGCTGACGTGGAAAGAGAACCCAATTGCAGGCAGGCGGAGATCAAGGGGTTAACAAAAAACTTTTATTAAATAAACAAAACACAAAACAAAGATCCACAAGGGGATTAAACACTAACAGATAAATAATACACTAACATAGACAGGAACAATAAACTGGACTGGACTAAACTAACATAACACTAGACACTAAATGACTGGACTAGACTAAACACTTACTAGGACTGGTATTTACACAGCACACAGGAACACAGCGAACATGGAGTACATAGCAAGGATACCACGCACAATGAACGAGCAACCAGACAATGAAACAAGAGGGCATTAAATAGGGAACACAAACGAAGGATAATTAACAAAGGCAGGTGGTGAACATTAGACACGGGAGGAGAGCAATACATGAGACGAGAGGGGCGAGGCCTATGACAGGACACGAGAAAACACATGAGAAGTAAAAACAAACAACTCATGGTCTTCTCACATAAATCCTAAGGGCTCTGCCCCGATCCCGCCACACGACTAGAATTTCATAAACAAGACGGTGGGACCGTGACACCTGCAACTGCTACGGAGTTAATCCAATTTAAGAAATGTTATTGAAACGGACAGCCCTTTCCTCAGTATCCCATGCAGTGAACACTAATGGGTATAAAACACTTTATTTTGTGGGAGGAAAACACCATCTCATTGCAATTAACCATTAAAAAAGATAATTTATAAAAAAATAACTTAGTTAGTTTATCAAAATATACAACTTCAGTTTACAACTGCTTCAAAATGTAATACATAGGCCTATCTCTTAAAATAATCTGTCTGTGCATCGTTTGAAGTGTTCCTGACATTTTAATAAGGTTTTAAAATTTGTCATAATCTTTAAGCAGCGGTAAAAAAAACTATGGACGTAACTGCGTCTTTTGACGTAACAACCAGCCAATAGCAGCGTTGCTGATCACTAGTTCTTCTATCGATATATGCTGCCTTTCCAGTTATATCCAGATATACTAATCGTACACAAGAGGTGCGTTCGAAGAATTGAATTATCCAGATCATGATTAGCGGGATTAGGTCATCTTGGATATTTCATTTGATCTTGGATGTAGTAAGCAATGTACGAAGAACGGGCCCCTATTTATATTCATATAAATACTTTTAGTATTTAAGTAATTAAAGTTGTAAAAAAACATTACAAATATTTACACAATTTACAAACAAGGAAAATTCCTTGAATGAAATCCTAAAGGGACTGATTGTTAATTGCATGCATTATTATCGCCCAGTTCATAAACGTGAAAGCAAGCACTAACGCATTACTAACATTACCATATGCTTTTTTTGCTCAAGTCAAGTCTCAAAGATACTCTGTGATGATTCCACCATCAAAAAATGAACAGGAAAAATACATGGATAAAAGAATCATAAAGAACTTTGAATATTCCACAAGAGAATGAAGTACAGTAGACATAAGTAGCTAAACAATGGGTCAGATGTATAAAGTTACATATGATTATTTTGTGTTTGATAATATATTGCATAAAAAAGTTCATGCAAAGCATATTTTCCTTGAAAAGAATACCCCTTACAACCTAATCCAAATTCCTACATTAGCCCCTAATGTTTTAGGCTCAGCCCCTGATGGTTTTATATCCTAGATACGCCCCTGGGTACGTCCCAGGTATGTCTTCAGGAGGAAATAACCATGTCCCAGCAACGTCCAATGTTACGTCGTCACGACGAATATGGGAATCACAAAGTTACGTCGTTGGAAATGACTATGGTCCGGTCCAGGTACGTCGTCACAACGTAAGAGCACTAACGGAAGCAATAGGTGTCTATGCCACTCCGTGGCTTGACCCCTAAATTTAGCTGCAAGCAGCAACTATGGGGTCAAGCCCTACAAGGGCACAAAGGGAAATACATGTGGACATTTCTGAAGATTAGCTTCTGCACAGCATATATGTAAAAGCAAAAAGAGCACAATATAATAGCTTAGAACTGTCCCCAAGCTTGTGTAAGGGGAAGAAGTCGTTCCAGTGATGATGCATCCCAAGTTCTGTGTCAATACACAAAAGTGTTGTGAAGATACAGCCACATGACCCTTTGGTGTGCTCAAACTGATTTCATAAAGGCTCTGTTTGAGAACCATTTGATCAATCAAAAATCTTTTATTAATTTTATTAAGGGGTGTCCCTAGAAGCTATATACAAAATTCAGGGCAACTCAGACAGCTGTAGGAGTTCGAAAAAGTATGTTTTTTATATAATTCAATATGACAGACAGGAAGTATGGGGGAATATGACAGCTTTGATATGAATGAACGCGGCATGAGCCAACAAATATACTAATGTTAATT
Organism: Triplophysa rosa; assembly: GCF_024868665.1. Classification (NCBI taxonomy): domain Eukaryota; kingdom Metazoa; phylum Chordata; class Actinopteri; order Cypriniformes; family Nemacheilidae; genus Triplophysa; species Triplophysa rosa. Next base: position 119,411 of record NW_026634310.1, on the reverse strand, counting down.
GAATAACATTATGTTGATTTCCTCGTATGTTACAAGCAGATTTATACATTTCGGTATATCTCTTGACCACTTGGGGGCGCTGGCCCATAACTTTACAGGTCCTCTCAGAACATGACCTTGATGAACCATACCAAGTTTCGTAGCGATCCACCATTACGTTTCTAAAATACTGCATTTTATGATAAAATTCCAAATGGGCAATGCCCACAATGGCAGACCGAGGAAATATTTTGGACATGTCAGATTATCACATTTTGAAAACACAGGGAAAGGCAGTTAGAACACAAGAACATTGCTTATAACTTTTTTATATGTTTTTTAACCACACTGTAATGGTACGCTGTGTAACTAAATACGCACGACGAGAGAGGTAATCCAAAAAGGGTAATCTTTAAATAAAGCAAAGAGAATCCACACAAGCACACGGAACACAATCAATACCAGACAAAGGAATGGGTCAAAACACAGGGCTTAAATAACAAGGGAACATAATCAGGGAGAACAGAATCAGGTGAGGGACTAATTAACTAATAATGAACACAGAGACAAAACCAAACTGAAGACAACTGTTACATAACGCCCCCCTCCGGAACGGTGCATCCTCGCGCTGACAAGGTCCAAATGAGGAGGGAGGGTGGGGGTTCAGGAGGTGGACGAGGGCCTGGCAAGGGGCAGGCAATGGGGAGAGGTAGCAGTCCGTGGGGCCAGGGTGGTGAGGAAGGTGGGAGGAGCCAAGGAGGAGCCTGAAGCAGGAGGAGGTAGGCGGTGGTCCAGAGACCAGCCAGGGCGGTGGCCCACAGTGGAGTCTCTGGAGGATGGAGCCCTGGTGGAGGAAGGGCTGATGACACCAGGGGGCCAACTGACGGAGCTGATGGAGGAGGAGCCCATGGTGGAGATGAGCAGACGGAGAGCACGGGTGACACCGAGGGTCCAGAGGGCCAAGGCGAAGCAGACGGCTCCGGTGACCAAGGCGGGGATCCAGAAGACCACGGTGGAGCCAGAGTGACCGAGGATGGAGGTGAAGCCAGGGGGAAGGAGGAGCCTGACTGAGCAGAAGGGGCAGAGTGACGAGGTGTAGCCGGAGGATCGGAGCCCCGAGGCGACGGATGGTCGATGACTGACCAAGGTGGAGCCGGAAGGACGAAGGAGCCTGGTGAAGCTGGTGGGCTGACAGGACATGGTTAAGTTGAGGGAGTCAGGAGCCTAGGTGGAGCCACTGGGTCGGAGGGCCGAGGTGGAGTCCGAGTCTCGGGGGCTGGTGGCGAAGACATGGGAAACTCTACCCCCGAGGTAGCTGGTGGCTGGAGATCCCGAAGAACAACCGACACAATGAGCCGAGGCATTTCCAGGTACCAGCAGACCCCGGGCTGATGAACTGGCTGGCAATGACAGAGGAGGAGGGAGTGGGAGGTTGGGCGGGGACTGTCTGGAAACTGGCGATGGGATTCTGGCTGCTGAAAGAGTGCTGAGCGGGACCAGCGGAGACGAAGAGGAGCTGGGCGGGACCAGCGGAGAAAAGGAGGAGCTGGGCGGGACCAGCGGAGATGAGGAGGAGCTGGGCAGGACCAGTGGGGGCGGGAGCAGCCAGTAATCCAATCCATTGGCACAGTCTAATATTTCAGAGTCCAGTATTAGCTCACCCTCTGCAGCGGGAGTGTGAGCGGGGCTTCCCTCTAGCCCCTCGACGTCCACGAAGACTCCCACGGCAGCACGGTCTATTCAACATAAAACCATTTTGATCTTTCCCTACTAAGTATGGTAATGAATTTTCTAATATCCTTTCCAAAATTTTGCACAGGATTTTAGTATCTGAATTCAGTAGACTTATAGGGCGCATGTTTTCACATTTATTTTGAGGTTTTCCTTGTTTAGGCAACAAAGTAATTACAGCCTCATTCATAGACATAGGTAGCCTATTCTTCTGAAAGGCTTCCAATAACATATTAAAAAGGGTCCAACTAGTTTATCTTTAAATGTTTTATATATATCTACAGGGATACCATCTGGTCCCGCCGCCTTCCCCGCCTTCTTCTGTTCAATCGCATCTACTACTTCTTGCAGACTGATGTCTTTTTCTAATTCGTTTTTTTTGTTCTTCTGGTGTAGTTGGTAGATCCAAATCATCCAAAAACGTATTTTGCACTACCGAGCCTGGTATACATTCCGAGCTGTATAAGTTTATATAATAAGACCTAAACGATTCATTCATTTCGCGTGGGTCATTTATAATGCTACCATCTGTTTTCAATAAACGCAACAGCCCTCTCCATTTGTCTACTTTTTATCTGCCACGCAAGCAATTAACCTGACTTCTCTCCCTGATTGTAAAAAGTTTGTTTCAATTTCAGTAACTCGGTTGCTATCTTATTCGCAGACAATGTATTATACCTAGACCGGAGCAGTAAGAGTTGCTTATGTTCTTCTGCAGATATCAAACCACTCTGGAAAATTTCACCATCCAGCTCCTTAATCTTACTCTCTAAATCCTCTTTTTGAGATTTCTTAATTTTGGAGCTACAAAAACTTTAAATGCCTCCCAACGAACCCCGGGCGATGTTTCAAATAGATTTGTTTCAAAATACATGTAAATTTGTTTACCTAGAAACTCAACAAACGATGGATCATTCAGCCAACTGGGTTGAAATCGCCATTTTGGAGGATCTTTAATCAATTTTGAATCAGCATATACCAGTGACACTGATGCATGGTCAGAAATGACAATACTATGATACTGACAATCTATAATCTTTGAAAGCATTTGGGCTGATACAAGAAAGTAGTCAATTCGAGAGTAAGTCTGATGCGTTGCAGAATAACATGAAAAAGATGTTTGAGATGTCCCCATATGTCCAATATACTTTGCTCTCTCATAAAAATCTGTTTTCTTGAGTTTACATGGGTAATATCTATATCTGTGGAACGGCCTTTTTCTGGATCTATGGTGCAATTCATATCACCTGCAACTATATTTTGACCCGGTATTGAAGCAACCAATAGAAATATATTACTATAGAATCTACGGTTATCTTTGTTTGGGCCATATTTATTCACTAAATGTATTCTCTCTGTCAGCAACGCACCCTGAATAATTACAAGTCTGCCAGCTGGGTCTTTAATAATATTATCTACTTGAAATGGCACAGATTTATGTATTAATGTTATAACTCCTCTAGCTTGTGTGGTATAACACGCAGCAAAAACCTGTCCCTGTCACCTTCTCTCTATTTTCACCACTTCTTCCTTAGACATATGCACTCTTGCAAGAACACCACTGTTGCATGACTGTTTTATTCTATTCATCACCTGTTTAATATTTTTTAATTTACCCAAACCCATGCAGTTCCATGATAGAAGTTTAAGTCCACCTGCTTGTGACATTTTTTAGTTTTACATTAAGTATTGCCTTAAAGCACCTATTTGCCGAGCAACAGGAAGCCAAACAAAAATTAACACATAACAAAAACTTTACAAAAAATTCACCCCAACAGTTTCCCATATATTATCGGTAACACAGTAACCCCACTCCTAAATTAACTTGTATGGTGTCTTACATACTATTGACAAACTCTCTACACTCTTCTTTGTGCTATTTCAACCCTCCCTGCTATTTTATACCCATCTATTTTTAATACTATTCCATCAAAAACAATGACAATACAATTTCTCCCCAAAACGCATAAAAGAACTGTAACAATATTATTATAACTCTGTTCAACTATTCACAATGTAGCAAGGCGCCCTCTTCTGGTCTTCAAAGGGATCGATTGACCCATACAGTCTTAAATTCATTGTTTTTAGATTTAGCCATTTTTCTAAGTTACATACATTTGAACACTTTTTTGAAGGGAGGGCGACTTAACAATATACATAAAATAGACATCCCCTTTGTGACTCATAAAATCCAAAAAAGATTAATAACCTACTATATTCCGCAGATTACTTGCCATCTATGTGTTGCATGTACTTTTCAACTTCTTCTGGACTGTTCATTATCACAGTATGATCTTCGTGTGTGAGAAGCAGTGGAGCAGGGAAAATTATTCTATGCCGGTTGATTCCCTTATCGCGTAGTTTTTGACGAACTGCATCGTAGCTTCTCTGTTGTCTGTGAATCTCTGCTGACAGGTCGGGGAAGAGACGAATATTCTGGCTTTTATACACAATTGGTCCCTTAGCCCTTGCAGCCTTTAATACTTGCTCTTTCTGCTTGGCGTTAAGAAACTTCGTGATGACTGCACTTTACCATCTTGCCTGCTACGACCCTGGGTTGAGCCCCAAATTAACGTTTTGTTTAATTAAAAGGCCACTAGGTGGCACAGCCCCACCACCTTTTTTGTTCCGTGTCCTACGCTGTATTCGTCTCGATCGGTCTAACAGTTGCAAAGTTATTCGTGATATCGTTGGACTTGGCAAGAATTCAGAAAAATAAGGACATGCTGACTCCCACGAAAATCTGTCAACCGCATACAAAGTTATAGGCAGGGGTGCACATAAGTTTTTCTATCTGGTTTTCAAGAGAGCACCTGGAGATTCGGTTTGGTGCTCACATTGCAAATAGTGTGACAAATTATATTTACCTATTAAAAATAAAAGTAAAAAAGTAGTTACTTTTTAATGAACAATAAACAAAATAAAGTGGGATAATACTACATTTATATTACTTTAAAGTACACTTAAAATAAAAGGATAATGTATTTCTTCTTGTTTTTCTTTTTACATTAGTAAATATTCATTTTCAACACCAATTTTGAAACCTAAAACGACAACCTTTTTGGTTTTTGGCAGGTTTCTGAAGTGCACTTGCGAGCGCACATGGAGACTTGCGGTGCGGAGCTAGGATCGAGTATAGCATAGATAGAGAAACACAAGCTGCGTGTTAGAAAGTTTAAGAGAAGCGGTGTTTTGGTAGATGTGCAGCGCAGCGCAGTTCCAGAAATTCACAGAGGCTGCGCGTGCCGCGTGCTTCTCTAGTAACGAAAGCACAACCAACAAAGGCGGAGCTACCAATACTCCGTTTTTCACCATTTACACCCAGGTCCCGTTTAACACCGGGAACAAACGAGATATCAGTAGTTTTAGCAGCATTCAGTACAAACGGAAATCTTATCCAGCATTTAGTCGGTCTAAAACAGTGATTGTGCATCAAAAGGTTTCAACCATGTCAGCACGCAAATGAGCGTTCTAAACTTATTTACAGAGCGCATTTTTAATTTTGGTCGCGCATGCGCACCTGCGCACCACTTATGTGCATCCCTGGTTATAGGCCTGTAAATATATCTCCTCACCTCTAGGTGGCGCTGGTCCGAATCTTTACGGGCTATTTCAGGGCATGGGGCTGATGACCCATAACAAATTTCGTAATGATACACTAATGTGTTTGTAAAATACAATAGGCTCGTTTGAGATGGCCAAATTCTGCGCAGAACCGATCAGCGCGAGATGCATGCCGGTATTAATGTGTCCGAGTTACGTCCGCCTTGCTCTGATGTCATGCTGACGTGTGTCAAAAAAACTCTCGCGACGGCCAGGCGGCTGTATCGGATTCTTCAGTCGGGCGCAGTTCTCCACCGACTGCGCTGATGAAAAGCATGATGGGAAACAACTTGCTGACGACACAGCTTAAATGCTCATTGGGCGAGAATGTCAGCTGATATCCTTTTACTTAAGTGTGCTCCATTAATAGTCCATTTACTGAAGTAGGTTTTGAGATTTATATGTGGAAAAAACAAACCAAGGTAAAAAATATATAGTCCTGATGCACCTTGATGTAAAAGCAGTGGCAATTCAATTGCATAGATTTCATCTGCGATAAAAAGCGCTTTTTTATTAAAGTATAACAAAAACATTACAAAACAAGATGGTGTACAGTTTACATTAAAAAACAGACGAGAAAAAATAATAAAAGATAATACAAACAAAACAACAAAGACAAAAAAAGAAAGAAAAAAATCAAAATGTTCAATCCATCCATATTAATAAATTCAAAACAAGAAATATAATTTATATTATCGAATAAGTCTAACAAAATTCCAGCTTTTTATTATTTGGTTTTGACAGCATTTTTAAATATTGTCCCAAATCATTCTTAAATACTACAAACAATAAAAAAAATACATTTGGGAATTAAATTCTTAGCTAACAAAAGTTATTAATATTGAAAAAAAGTTTGACCTCCTTTTTCACATTTTCCATATTACATTTTTTATAAACGACATGTTAAATTCACAACATTTTACTCATTTAACCACAATTATTGCTCTTTGTCCAGGAATTATAGGGAAAAATAGGGTCTGTGTTTTCTGGAAATGAGTTACAGAATTTACACAATACAATACACAATAGAATTTACACAGAATTTACACAATATAGGAACTCCCCAGAAGGATAAATATCACATACAATTTTGAAATGTATTTTTTTGGGGGGGGTAAACTGTAAACTTGAAATAGGAGGTTCTAAGTTTAAGCATTCGTTTGTCAAAGAACATTTCTAAATTCTTTCGTTCAGCCTTGACATGGTTGAGAGTTTGTCTAATATACGATTTAGAACATTTCTCACTTTTAAACTCAGTTGGCCCAAGAAAAATGCGATAAAAAACGTGAACGCGATCTATTCCATTGCTGCCGTTCCAGTCGACTCGACAGCGTGATTTGGGAAGTGTCCGTCTTGCCTGTGCTGTTTTCACTCCTCCCCTTACTGCAGCCGCCTACTCTCGTCTTCTTTTCAGGCGAGGCAAGGTGCATCTCAAACAAGCCTATTAGTGTATCATCATGTGTTTGGGCCATTCTATTGAATTTGAGTACAAGTTGGATTATGTCACTTCCTGTTTGCTGAGAGCGCGTGGTTCTTAATACATCGTTTATTCTCTTTATATCTTAAGACTTGTGTTTTAAATTGTTATTCACCGAGGGTAAAACTTATCTGTCACGGTCCTGCCGTCTTGTTTCTGAATTTCTAGTCTTGTGGCAGGATCGGGACAGAGCCCTTAGCTTTTGTGTGAGAAAGCCATGAGTTGTTTATGTTTTGACATCTCATGTGCTTTCTTGTGTCTTGTCATTGGCCCCGCCCCTCTCGTTTCATGTGTTGCTTCCCTGCCGTGTCTAATGTTTCCCACCTGCCCTGTGTCATTATCCCTCGTTTGTCTTTCCTATAAATGCCCTCATGTTTCATTGTCTTGTTGCTCGTGGATTGCGTTGTGTATGTACTTGCGTTCAGTGTTCCCATTCCCGTTCCTGATCCTGTCCCTAGCGTTGTCCGTAGTCTGTGAGTTTCTTGTGTTTTTACCCTGCCGTGTTTTTTGTTTAAGACGTTGTGTCGCTGTTTGGTTTCTTAGTTTATTTTTGCCCCCCCGTGGGAAGTGTTTTGTTTCAGTTTTTATTTTAGTTATCGAGTCTTGTCCCCATTGTGGGTTTTTGTTTCTTGTTTTTTCATTAAAGTCTTTCGTGTTAACCCCTTCATGCCTGCCTGCATCTGGGTTCTTCCACATATTCCGTGACATTATCCTTAAGTATATGCCATACCAAAATCATCCTTAAACGCACTGATAAATTATTTTTATCGGATCACTCGCTATTAGCCCTATTAGCATTACCAGCCTGCTTACTGCTTAACAGACTGTTATCATTATTACATCACTAATGGCTAATGTTTCAGATGTGTTTGTACCTTTGAGTGCAGATGAGGAAACGTTCGCACTTCAGTCGGAATTGGAGGCTGTGGAGAAGCAGATCCAGGATTTACTTGAGAAGCAGACACGGCTGCGAGAATGTAAAACGACGCTGGAAACATCCCGAGCTGACGCTCTCAATTCCGCGGTAAGTTTTCATCATGATTGTAATACTCCTACCACTTCTACGCCGCGTGTTTCTCTGCACAGAGCCCAGGCTTCGAGAACACGATCAGCCCAAATGAACTTCACTCCTGAACTGGCACACCCACGGCGAAAGGCGTGAGCCAGGACCGGAGCGATGACCCAACTGCTGCCACCGGTCTTCGAGATCCTAACCAGGAACCGTTTTGCCGCCCTCTGCGAGACAGAATGCAATGCTGTGGTCATCAGAGAATCAATCGTCCGGAACGTACGCACTTCCTCCACTAAAGGTAAGGTGCGCACTCATTGGTACGCAACGCATCGCCCACGGCGAGGATCATCGTATCAGGGCCGCTTCCTACCTACCGACGAGGGAATGAAAAGTTCAGTAGACTATTTGCCCTAAATAAATGGTTGCTGTCATGGTGTATTGAACAGAAGCTGCTCTTTGTTAATAATTTTGATCTGTGCTGGGAGCGACCTAGGCTCTTCCGCCCCGACGGCCTGCACCCCAGCAGCATCGGAGCGGATCTTCAAAGTCAAAACTTTAACCATAGTCTGTGTTCCTCCCACTCAACTGTTATAAATGTTACTGCTTCCAAATGCATAGAGACCGTATCTGTCCCCCAAATAATACTACAAAATAATAATTTAGGTGAAACTCTGATCGGGATTAAACCTGAAGACAATGTAATAAACGACCAAAACCAACTCATAAAGTTCGGCCTACTTAATATTAGATCACTAAATTCAAAGGCAGTTATTGTAAATGAAATGATCACAGACAACAGTTTTGATATAATTTGCCTTACCAAAACCTGGCTTAAACCAAATGATTATTACGGTCTGAATGAGTGTACCCCACCAAGCCACTGTTATATGCATGAGCCACGTCCGGTTGGTCGAGGTGGTGGTGTCGCAACAATCTTTAGAGACTTTCTTACTGTAACTCAGAGAACGGAGCATAAATTTAAATCATTTGAAGTGCTTGCATTGAATATAATTGTTCCAAATGAAAGTAAAAAACCATGGCTTTCTTTTACATTGGCTACTGTGTATAGACCTCCTGGTCCCTACACTTATTTTCTGAAAGAGTTTGTGGACTTCTTATCTGACCTATTGGTTAACGTTTATAAAGTACTAATTGTTTGAGATTTTAATATCCACGTAGATACTGCTATCGATGCATTAGCAGTGGCGTTTACAGAGCTACTACACTCTTTTGGAGTAACACAACACATCAATGGACCCACTCATCGATTTAATCATACACTAGTGTAGTGTATTTCGGGGAAACCATGAGTTTAACCACAGTAACATACGTATAATTAATTGTGATTAACCATTAATTATTTTATACACTTTAACCTGATGCAGCAGAGCTAATAACAGCGACAAACTAAAATGTACTCGTCCAGCGAGTGATCAGCAGGTCGTATATTAACTCTAAGAAATATTACTCCCCTGGCCTGGAAAAACAATATTCTTTCTGTAGTTCAGTACCACTTCAGAAATCTTAACGAAATCAAGCAGTTTAAGTGACCTTGATATGTGATAAATAAACACAGAAACAGTTCGAGCGTGGATACACATGCGGTTTATTTATCTACACTACGGGGGAACTAAAACCAACTACTAACAAAGACCAAACATTAACGAACAAACATAAAAACGTAAAACAGTAGAGAATGAAAGAAATAGATAAAGCAAAGAAAAAGGCAGTATTAAATCAGCTATTCACATCTGCACGAACCATCAAGGACAAATCTCGTTATTTAAAAGGGGCAAAGCTTATTCGCAACTGGTTAGCAATAGTTCAGATACTTGCATTGGCTTCTTTGTTTCTCGGGACACGTGCTGGCGCGCGTATCAAAGGGTCCTGATGCGTTCAGAGTGGGCCGTGATTCCGTTGATTTAGTTTGAAGCAAAACTGCCTGAAGAAACTGTCTCTGAGGAGAGGCAGGTCTCTCACGGCGAGCGAACACGGGCGAGCGAACGCGCAGGAGCGCGAACGCACCCAAGCGAACGAACATACACAAAAGAGCAAGCTTTCCTGCGTGTTCAGATGTTTTAACACAGAGGGCGTCACGCCCCTCCAAGGTGGGCAATCCAATGAGATGAGATAGTTTTGGGCACGAAAACATGTTTCTTTGTCCGGCACACTAACTCATTTGCATTCATGGTCGCCTGGGAGCTTGGAGCAGGAATAGACTTAGAATAGAATAAAATGAGTATGGTATAAAATACATTACTGTGCTATACACCATATTCTAAGACATGAAATGGGAAACACGTAGATATGAAACATGAAGGGGTTACAATTACATTGACCTGTAGTTTGGACAAGAATGTAAATATACACAGAATACCACTAAGCACATATGCCTTTGAGGTTATAGGTGAAGGAGAATAACAGAGGCAAGCATACAGTGTGGAGATTCATGTGTATACACTTTAAACCAGTCTTTTGTGGCTAAGGAACGAGAAAGAGAGAATCTTTTGGAAGACTTTGAGGCTCTCAGTCCCTGGGGGCCACATGGCTTTTCTCACTTTGGTGAACAGTCCTGTCCTCCCCCAAGAACCTCCTTTGAAGTCTAGGGGAGAGTCTCCGAATCTGTCCTGGTCAGTGATGAAGGTGTTGAGAATAGGACATTTGGCCAGACTTGTTGGTGCCTGGTCGTAGTCCTGCTGAGAGGTTGCTGTGTTTTACGATCACAGATTGTAAACTTTGATCCGACCATACCCTACATATCCCCCCTTTCGGACGACGGGGTTTGTAGAAGCTTAGACGGCCGATGGTTGTCTGGATCGTAATGGTCGAGGTGACAGGTGGGTCTTACTGGTCCTCAGTGCTGTGGCACAGTGGCAGTTGGTCAATCTCGAGGAGGTTAGGTTCGGGCTCAGCTTGCGTGCCTCCCTTCTCGCGGCTCCGTTTGAATTCCCAAGGAAACGCCGCCGTACACTTGTTCACTGACTCCTGCATTCCGTTGACCCTTCTGTAAAGGACGAAGGACAAGCCAAGAATAAGGGCATACCCTAATGTAGTGGTTAGGCACAGTGCAGTGTCCGCGGCGGTCCAGGACCGGACCACAGGGGAGTTGGCGCGAGCAGACATCCGATCCAGAGTCTGTAAGGCCTCGATAATAGGTAGGTTCAGTAGAAATGCCATCTCGCCTTGCTCAGGGCTATGTGCAGAGGGATGGCACTACCCAGAGAGTATGCAAGATGGGCTTGAAGGGGGTTGGTTGGCCCTAAGGTGGCAGAAGTTTCTTGGACAACAGATGGGAGGTTGTCTCACGTATTTGTTATGACATCAAATCTTGTCATCCACATTTTGTTCCTCTTGTGAATCTTGCCGGGTGCAGCATGCTCTCTGGCCTTCACGTTTTCTGCAGTGATTACAGAGCAAAAGCAGGTGTCATGCTCCGGTGTCTTTCATTGAAGTACTGGTGAGTGGTGTAGGGTGTGACCAGGTTGAAGTCTCTTGGCTGGTGCTTTGGATGTTGTGGTGGTATTGTCTGAGCTTAGGCCATCAGATCAAAAAGAGACACACACGTCGGTTGGTTTGAGGTCCCTTTGATGGCGGTGGACATAAGGGGGCTGTTTCTGTCCCAGTTTACATGTTAACAGACACATACTTCTCCAGCGTACTGCTCGTTGTTCAGTTGGTTCCTTACACTTGGCCGGCTGAGACTGGTTCCAGAGAATAGAGTTAGGCTTGTATGCTTGTTGGTTTCCAAAACTTCTGTGCCTGATGTCGGTCCTGGAGTGGGCGTTTCTGTCTGAGCTGGTTATCAGTAGCCGTCTGAACCTGGAGAACATGTGGAGGTGTACTGTGATGCAGTGGTCTGTCTGGTGGGATGCTGGGTGGTACTCTACCCGCTTGGTGAACTTGCGTGTGATTGTAAAAAGTCATGGTTGCCCCTTGTTGACCTGGGCACTTGTCACACACAATCTTTCTTGATGTTCTACCCTGGGGAGGTGGCTGTTTTGCGTCATAGTGAGGGTGTGAAGTTTGCTGGTTGGAGCTAGAATCAACTCCCCATCTACTGATGTGCTCTGTCGCTGCATGCCAGGGCAGTGCGCCACTTCTTTGTGTGTTAGTGGCTTTGGTGTCTTGGTGTCTGGCCCATGGTGCGTCGTAGGCATACATCAGCATGACCCCCCTTTGTTCCTGGAAAGTTGCACGCCGTGGCGCTGTGTTGTTACAGGAACAGACTATAGGATTTTGCTTCTCAGACGCAGCAAGGTTGGACATCGTGAAAGGAAGGTGTGGGTGGGTGAGATGCAGGCGGCGTGAGGTGGTAGCTGTGGCTTAAAAGCGACGCTTGGGATGGGCTAACGGATACTTGCAAGCTCTGTGCTGGACCGATATCCGTATGCGCGTGTAGAGATGGAATTGTTCAAAAGGTTTCAGAAAGGCAGTCCTGCAGAAAGTTGCGGGCCTCGTGATCGGCCCGCATGGCTTAACCACGTGGCAGTAGAAGTCCATTGTTCCATCCTTTCCCCCAGGGGGGGGGAAGGGCAGTCTCTGAAGAGACGAAGCCAGAAGAGAAGAGAAGCAGGGACTTCAGAGCAGGCTCGATATTTAAACTCACGAGAGGGCAGGCCCACCTGAGTTTGATTCGACCAATCAGAGTTGAGCAGGGAAGAGGTTCTTTGTCCACTCAACAGCTAATTTGCATCTTTATGACCTCCTGGCAACTTTACAAAATACCATTCCAAATTATAACAATGAAAAGAGAATGTTCTATGGTCACACAATATAAACAAGGAGGAATTGTAAAGACAAACATTTATATATCAAATATGCTAAGGTTTGAATTGCAACAAGTCATGATTCATTCAGATGGAACGCATACAAACAATGCATGAATTAAACTTATATATCTAACTGTGACAGACTATTTAAAATGGCACGAGCACCAACACACAACCTAGATAGTTAGATATATGTATAGAAAAGGACAGTTTAATCACATAAGTTCCTATTGTCAGGGACATTTCTCTGGTTAGCCTCAGATGTTAAGTTAAAGATGAGACAGAGACTTCTCACCAATGCTTTGAAGCATAGGGGTCGTAAATATCCAACAGAGAGACAAAACGTTATTAAAACTCTAAAACCAGACCCCTGGAGCCAGGTTTTTGCTGTGGTCTTTTGATGATGATAGCAAAAGAAACCAGGACAAAAGGGAGTGGGGGTTGATGGCTCTTCTTTCAATGACTCCGACCATTTGGCTTATGCTAAATTCTCTACATATTCCCCCTTTTCGGGAGCTGAAGTTCGAGTGTAAAGTTCAGCTGACGATGGATAGTTGGATCATGATGGCGGGATGACTGGCGGTTCTTATTGGTCCCCAGCATCTTGACATACAGGCAGAGAATGTTCCCAAGTGGTCGGGCATTGTCTCAACTTGGGTACCTTTTCATCTTTTCCATCCTGCTTGGACATCAAGGGAGAGCAGCCCTGCACCTGTTTGCTGGTTCTTGCAACAGGTTGGTTCGGGTGTTTCCTGTCTCCACGGAGATGCACAGCAGCAGTCCTGGATGAAACAGCAGGTGGGATGGCATGATTGGCTTCCATGCAAATGCCTGTAGTGCTGGTGCTTGGCTTACCCCCCTTTCGTTCTGGTCACGTTGTCAGTGTAGACCAGTGTTAAGGCAGTGTTTGGCAAGTCCAGCTTTCAGATGGAACTCCCTTCAGCAAGGGTAGATCAGGCATGTGGTGAAGCGCAGGTGCCATTGGGTGTGTACATGGCACCATCTTGAGCGCACATTTACATGAGTGGGCAGTTCTTTTAACAGTTCACGAACCTTGTAGGTGGTGTTCTGTGTAGCCCAGGATGCAGCTAGCTTGGGATGTAATGTCATGTGGTTCTGTGAGTGGGGCCACATAGTTGACATTAGTTCTGCATCATTGTCTTTTGTGAAGAGCAGCTCTAGCACTGGCCGTTGATGGCAGGTGCAAGGCATGGTCCATCTCCTTGGAGTGGTAACCTGCTGTCATTCTCTTCATACTGTAAAGACGTTGTTCAAAATCTTTGGTAAATGTACTCACTTGTACAGTATGCACGCTGCAAAAGATGACGTATTCAGTAAAAAGGGGGTGTGGCTTCCAGAGTGGGCCATGCTCCACGTATTCCATTGAATATGTGTGGTTGAAGGCTTGGTCCCACTGTGTGTTGAGCTGAACAATGACCCCTTTTGGTGAATGCAGGTGCTACAGTCTCATTTATTGACCAGAGTGCAAAGCTCTGGGCTGTTCTAGTCTAGTAGAAAGTTCTCGCACTTGACAGGGCCCCCCATGGGGCTGTGAGGTTTGCAAGAACCAGTAAGTAGCAGGTTCAGCATTGGTCATTCCATTTCAAGTTAAAAGCACGGGTGTCCTGGGCCATGGCCATGGTTGACAGGCATGAGTCCAATGGAAACTGCGCGCACTTGACAGAAGAGGAAATGTCTGATGCTGGTGTTGTCATGGAGAGCGTGTGAACATTTGCAAAGATGATGTCTGAGATATCTGCCCCTAGTTCCTGTATGGTGCCTGCTATCCTCAGGTCACTTGGTGATGTGCCTTTGGCATGTAAGGGCAGGAAACGTTTGGGTCGTCGGCTGGTTCGACCTTGAGACTGAGTTCTCTCGACCAGCTGATATGTCATGCTTGACTTTTGTGACCTGGCAATGCATTTCAGATGAGTTGGCTGGCTGGAAAGCGGAAGTTCCTGTACTTGAGCCCAATTCTTTTGTAATGGTTAAAGTCTCTTAGAGGCTCAAAACAATTCAGCAGGTCTTTGCTGGTGAAGAGAGGGCGTGTGTCCATCCGTGATATGTACATGGGGTGTTGGAGCTGTTGGTCAGGTGCGTGGGAACTTCTTGTTTCAGTCATACCTCAGTTGATGGCCGCGTGTGTGTGTCTCGGCTTGTTCTGGGTAGTCAGCCGTCTGCTGAGATGCGGTCTGGGTGCCATGCTCATCTTGTGTTAGGATGACTGTCTCTGTGGTCGACAAGCAGGTTGCAGAGATCTGGACGTTTTCTCAGTAGGAGGGCACTCATGAGGGTTATTCGTTTCTCATGCCACTCGTGGTTGAAAAGAGTCTGATTTGGATTTTTACATCCTCCTGTTGAGGTTTCTTGTAGAATCAGCTCCTTTGATTTTCTCAGTGTAATAAAGTTCAATAGAAGGGAAGGAAGGAGGCGGGAACTGGCGATTATTCACAAAACTTTAATCAAAATAAATAAACAATAATCCAACAAATAAAAGGCCGGCAGTCACCTCACGGTCGACTGCCGGCCACACGAACATAAACAAACTTAACTGTTTCCCGGCCCGGGTCCTCTCTCTCGATGGGCCGGTCGCTTGTACTCTTATGCTCCCGAGCTCCCCCATGAGGCATGCGGGGACCGGCGGTCGCACAGCTGACACTCGTTGCCACTTACGCCGCCGGCCCCGCCTTACCCGCCCCACGGCTCTCGCCCCGCCTTCCTCGCTACACTCAGGATCTCTGCTGGTTCAGACGTATTTGCATGGTTTTGCTCTCTGGACAGGTGTCGTCCATGGTGTTGAGATGAATTCCTTGATGACTGTTGGGCTGGAACAGGTCAGTGGCTCCTAGGTTGCCAGCTGGGTTTCCACGGGGCGCCGTCTTTCATGTCCGACGAAAGTGGTCAGCTCCATGTTGTCTCAGGGCATCCTGTCTGGTGCTTGGCTGTTCCCGGCAGGCTGTAACATCTGCTGAGTCTCTGCTGAAGATCTGCTGCTGTGGTGCACCCTCCAGAGTCATTTCTTTGTGATGTGCAGAGATAGGCAAGATTTAAACAGTCTTTATGGAGGCAGCGCTATGTTCTCTGTAGGTCTTATGGGCTGAGTTCCGCAGATATCAGGTGATCTTGGCGGAAGAAGGCCGTAGTGCTTAGGTGATGACTCACAGTGTGATGCGGATTTCTGAGGCAGGAGAGTTTTGCGTTGAAGTCTTCTTCCCTTTCGGCCTGTTCCGTCCTCTCATGTAGGCTCGGATGCTGGCTGTGGCAGAGGTGTTGTTGCTGCTGTAATCCGCTTTGACAGTTTCTAACTGCTGGCATAGGATGCTTTGGTCCTCTATCCTGGAGGTGATCCTACGCAGGTGATCTGTCTTGTATGGTCACACTGGGCAGTGTTCCTGCCTAAGAGTCAATGTTTTGCAGGTAGGAGTTTGTTGTGGCCTCCTGCAGTGTTCAGGGTGACAGCTGTCATGTTTCTGGCCAGCTTGCTGGGGTCTGTGGGGACACGCAGGGTACAGTTCGGAACAGGTCAGTGGCTCCTAGGTTGCCAGCTGGGTTTGCACGGGGCGCCGTCTTTCATGTCTGACGAAAGTGGTCAGCTCCATGTTGTCTCAGGGCATCCTGTCTGGTGCTTGGCTGTTCCCGGCAGGCTGTAACATCTGCTGAGTCTCTGCTGAAGATCTGCTGCTGTGGTGCACCCTCCAGAGTCATTTCTTTGTGATGTGCAGAGATGGGCAAGATTTAAACAGTCTTTATGGAGGCAGCGCTATGTTCTCTGTAGGTCTTATGGGCTGAGTTCCGCAGATATCAGGTGATCTTGGCAGAAGAAGGCCGTAGCGCTTAGGTGATGACTCACAGTGTGATGCGGATTTCTGAGGCAGGAGTTTTGCATTGAAGTCTTCTTCCCTTTCGGCCTGTTCCGTCCTCTCATGTAGGCTCGGATGCTGGCTGTAGCAGAGGTGTTGTAGCAGAGGTGTTGTAGCTGCTGTAATCCGCTTTGACAGTTTCTAACTGCTGGCATAGGATGATGTGGTCCTCTAGGCTGGAGATGATCCTAAGCAGGTGATCTGTCTTGTGTGGTCACACTGGGCAGTGTTCCTGCCTAAGAGTCAATGTTTTGCAGGTAGGAGTTTGTTGTGGCCTCCTGCAGTGTTCAGGGTGACAGCTTTTAGTGGTGACAGCTGTCTTGTTTCTGGCCAGCTTGCTGGGGTCTGTGGGGACACGCAGGGTATGTGTCTGCAGGTTCTTTTGAATGGTTCCTGCCCCACCCCTCTATGTTTGCTGGCTAGTAAGGTGTGAACAGTGGGCTTTCGCCCCCTTTCGCAGCTTTGGGCTTTTAGCTGGGGGGCTGGACAGGAGAGATTCTGTTGCATTCTCCTGTCTGTTCACCTTGTAGTCTGCAAGCTAAGTTCAGTTCCTTTTGGTTCCATTGCTGAGTCCTGGCTTGGACTTCAGCGTGGACTGCTTGCAGATGGCCTTTATAGGCCTTGTCCGTGGCATTGTATTGCTGTCTGCCGGGGCCATTATGAATAGAGCTTCTGCATGTTGGAGTTTTCCTACCAGCTCCTCTCTGGTGTCTGCTCTCCAATTGCTCTCTTCTCTCAGTCTGTGTTGCAAAGGACTATTGTAGCTTTCATCTCCTCCTGTAGCTCCTGGTCCTCTTCATCCGCTGTCATTCGTAGGTCCAGCTGGTCTAGGCGGTTCTGCATGTGCTTCTGGCTCTAGTAGGGCGATCTGGTCGTGGTCACCGATGATCCTGGCTGTGACCTTCAGATGAGTTTGTTGGCTCTGTGTAGTTGTAGCTCTGGTTTAGATCGTAGTCCCTTCTCCAGTTTAGGTCGTCTGACCAACTGCTCTCAGCGCAGTTGCCATGTGCAGATGTTGGTCCCAGGCAGGAGTCCATCGCAGTGCTTTGCCTGGTCTCTAGCTGGTCTAGCATGTGACAGGACTGGATGGTGTGGACATATTGAGACACAGGGGAAGAGAGAAAGGCACAAAGAGCAAGATGCGAGTCGGTACAGATCTGCTGAGCTAAATATGTTTGCTATGTGTTGCATGCTTAACTGAGTTTGTCAGTTAGTGACGCAAACTAAACGCTCATTATCCTAGCCGTGAAGGCTTGTGGTGAACACAAGAAAAACTATGAATAATGTTGCTGAAGAGTGTTACCTAGGGGGTCATTCTGTGACTTAGGCTATTCAATTCATCAACATAATTACCAAGAATTTTACTGATGTTCAGACAGGTTCAGTCTCTGATAGGAAGAAGAAAAACAAAACCACATAAGTGAAGAGAGAGAGAGATTAGGATAGAGAAGGAGGGTTTCCTTGTTCGGCGGTGAACTGTCTCCACACTAAGGTCTATGACATGGCCCGTAGGTAGGGGGCGCTATGGAGTCATAGTAAAGTAAAGTCAGTTAAATCATTAAATGAATAACTGAAATACAAAAATTAGGTGATTGAGAGTTAATCCTAAACACTTTAAAGAGTGCAATCTGATTGTTTTGATCAAAGCTCAAATTCAATTAAATTGGTTTAATTAAAATTAAAGTACCATCAAATACAATTCTAACTGCATGGGAGAAAATGTAAGAAACCCTGAGAAGCAATTAAAATAAAAAAAATAAATCAAAACAATAATGGAATAATATTAATTATCATTATAGTTTGTATATAATAACAAATAATAAATATTCTCAAATAAAGTAAACGGTGCAATAGCAGAATAATGAAATCATAAAATCGCCACAGCAGTGCAGTGTTGGCTTGCTCACCGGGAGACTGCATTTATTTATTTATTCATTTATTTATTAGATATTATTTATTATAATGATCTTGCTTGGTCTATAAACACCATGCACTGTGCTGTTTTACCTTTCTGTGTTTTTCTTATTTGCGCCTGTAAAGCTGCTTTGGAACAATGCACATTGTGAAAAGCGCTATATAAATAAAATTGAATTGAATAAAATGAAATCAGACAAATCAAACAAAAGAAGAGACTGGCTGAGACTTCACACAAGATAGCGTTGCCCGTGCAAAGGGGGGGAAGTCGGGCAGAGATGAGACAGGAGAAGTGTTAGACACTTTAAGACAAACTGACCTCTAGTGCTAGTAGACGGTAATATGTCTTCTGCCGGACTTCCGGTTCCACATTCTATTTGGAATCACACTTACATTAATGTGCATTTGCTATGGCGACGAGTGTAATTTGATCGCAGTTCTAATGGCTTGTGTCAGTTTACCTGAACATGGGTACATGGCTTTTCAACCTACACACACAATAGACACACAACACAACACTACACTATAACTGACTAACGGGATTTCTTTGCCATCCTGAAAGTTATTTGTGTACTTGGTAGGGCTTCTTTGCCGACCATAACATAAAAACAAACAAAACAACTTGATCAAGATTTTTATCACACTCCCCTTTAAACAGTCGTCATCTACTGTTTAACTATACAATATACAGTAAAGTACATATACAGTACACAGTATCCTTTCGCCTCGTCTACTCAAGAGAAAATGAGAAAGCACGCATTAGGTAGCTAGTCTAATGGTTAAAATTTGGGAAGCGGTGTGTCTTACATGAAAACATTGGAACACGCAATGCTTCAAAATCTAATTTAGACATAATTCGGCCGTACACGAACTAGGGAGGAAATTCACTCCACTATTTCCTTCGCGCTAACAAGAGGATTTCTTCGCTCAGATTAGGGCGGTCAAACGATATCGGGACGCTCTATAAAAGATTTCTTCGTTTTATAGGGTCACATTAAAGTACCTTGGGCTTTTCCTAAATAGGTCACAGAGGCTTGTTTCGGCGCAGTAACTTAAGGGAGCGAGTTTGAGTCTCGCTCTACCTTCTTCGCGCTAAAAGAAGATTTCTTCGCTCAATTTAGGGCAGTTAAATAATAGTATAGTGCGCTATAAAGAGATTTCTTCGTCTTTATATTGTCACTAAATCTTTGACAGAGGCTGAGGTTTTCTCTGTGAGAAGCTCAAGAGTCTGCCAAGGATAGGTGGGTGGGTCCACACCTCCATTCATACATAAAGTGCCATTTAAAAGAGTATTCGGTTTCAATAAACACCCATAGAAACACACATGAATAGTCACTGAGTTCCGCTCACAAAACAAGGTTTAAAACTGCGCCCGCATTCCCTCCACCAATTATGTAGCGGTCCCACTCTCGGTCCGTGTTGTCGTCGCAAGATGCTAACAACAAACGCTTCCCTCACGGGTTGGGGTGCAGTCTTAGATGGCCGTCCAGCCCAAGGGATCTGGAGAGGTCATCTTCTCGATTGGCACATCAATTGCCTCGAGATGATGGCTGTATTCCGGGCCCTGAAATACTGGCAGTTACGAGGCTACCATGTCCTAGTGCGGGTGGACAACACTTCAGCAGTCTCGTACATAAATCACCAGGGCGGTCTGCGGTCGCGCCACCTGAACAAATTGGCCCAGCAGATCCTGCCTTGGGCAGAGGGCAAATTCCTGTCCCTCAGAGCAATTCACATCACGGGGCATATGAATGTGGGAGCAGACTTGCTGTCCAGACAAGCTGTGATGAACGGGTAATGGAAACTCCACCCCGAGATAGTCAGACAAATCTGGGAAAGATTTTACGAAGCAGAGGTGGACCTCTTTGCTATGCAGGAGACAGCACAATATAAATCATGTACACACAGTTTGAGCAATTATAAAATCATCACATTTACAGACTCAAAGTCGCCAACCTTTTCTATTTTTGTTGTGAATGTTCTCTATTAGTCCATGCGATGAGTAATAATAATAAAAATTAAAAATAATATTCATAATAATAATGTTTCTGTATTAATGTGTTTTTATTATATATAATTTCATTTTAAAAATCTTGT
Source organism: Triplophysa rosa (assembly GCF_024868665.1). NCBI lineage: Eukaryota > Metazoa > Chordata > Actinopteri > Cypriniformes > Nemacheilidae > Triplophysa > Triplophysa rosa. Next base: position 98,969 of record NW_026634310.1, on the reverse strand, counting down.
GTGTTTTTAAATACTTAAATACAATACTTCATCCCCGTCCCGAGCTCTGGAATCTCCATGTCTGGCCCCTGAAGGGTACCAGCTGAAAGGTGCTGGGCTTCCACCTGATGTAGTAGAGACTATTCTAAGTGCTAGGGCCCCCTCCACTAGAAGGAGCTACGCCCTTAGATGGAACGTTTTTGAAAGATGGTGCATGGCACACCATGCAGACCCAATTCACTGCCAGATTGTTTCAGTGTTGGAGTTTCTGCAAGAGAAGGAAGGAACAAGCCCCGGTACTCTCAGGGTTTATGTCCATTTCGGCCTGCCATGCCCTGATTGATGGGGTTTCTGTGGGAAAACACCCTTTAGTCGCCAGCTTTATTCGTGGAGCGAGGCGGCTGAGGCCTCCTCCTAGACAGACAGTCCCTTCATTGGACTTAGCAATAGTGCTTGAAGGCCTGGTTGGCGCCCCTTTTGAACCTATTCGAAATTACGTCTACCGCACCAGCCAGTGGCGTATATCAGAGCAGCTTTTCATATGTTATGGGGGCCGCAACCGGGGGGCTGCTGCCACCAAGCAGACTATATCACATTGGGTGAGGGATGCTATTGCCCTGGCCTACGAGGCGCGTGGTCAATCTTCACCTCTAGGAGTCAGAGCTCATTCAACAAGTGGGGTTTCATCTTCCATGGCCTTAGCAAGAGGTGTCCCCTTGCAGCAAGTGTGTGATGCGTCGGGCTGGTCCTCTCTGCACACATTTGTTAGGTTTTATAGTCTGGATGTCCATGCTACTCCAGGCACACGCATCCTGGAGTCAACATCCCAGAATCACGTCTGACACCTCTCGGCTTGTGCACACACACACACACACACACACACACACACACACACACACACACCACACAACGTTGGGGGGGTCCAGACACTTCCAGTGCGGCGGCGTTGGTATTCTCGTTCCCATAGCGTTTGAAACGCAGCATCGAGTGTAGCTTTTGATAAGGAATGTCTCGGGTTACTTGGCTGTAACCCTGTTCCCTGAAAACGAGATGCTGCGCCTCAATTCCGCACTGTAGGCGTGCCCGGACTTCCTTTAAGACAAAGTTGGAACCTGAGGATGTGTCCGCTTCACGCTTATTTATAACCTGCAGGTGAGTGTAATTAGCCACGTCACCTGCCAAGGTTATTTAAAGCCAATTCTTTGTGTGTTTGACACACGTGCTTCACAACCGGTCGAACAAAGAACGTTCTCCCATAGCGTTTGAAACGCAGCATCTCGTTTCCGCTTTTTCAGGGAACAGGGTTACAGCCAAGTAACCCCTGAGTATTAAAGATATTATCAACTTTTACTCTCTACTTGACTAGATTTTTGAACAAGTATATGTACTCTTTACTCCACTACATTTGTAATGACTAATGCAATTGCATATTACATTTTGCATGGCACCTATCTTTTTTTGCAGGAGTTTATTTTTGCTACAGAAGAATTAATATTGCCATTTACAGAGCATTAAATGTACTATATCTTGTGGATTTTGCCCTAACCTACTAAAACTTGTCAACATGGCTTCTTTATGTGAATACGAGTGCAGTATCAGGTAGTTGTCAATCGCTGGCAGTTTATGTGTGAAATGAGGACATGACTACAGCTGGCGATGAGGCCAAACCAGCACGTCCAGTGCAAAAAGGCTTTGACTTATTCATTTTACTTAACATTATTTTATTTATCCGTTATACCGAAGAGACCTTTTTGAAGGAGTTTGGTTTACTTATGAGCACTTGAGCTTAAATGAGACTTGGGTGTTTGTAATAGACGTAGGTTATGGTGTCGGCCATGATTTGTTGCAATTTTGAGGTGTTCAGTCTTATGATTTAAGAAAATAAATGCGATTGCCCTCCTCACGAATCAACTGTTTCTTGTTTTTCACTGACATGTCTCTTTAAGTGTTGAGGACTAGTGCTGCTTTGAGCCTACATTCAGTATGAGTAAAATACTCAAGTACTGTTTAAATCAGATACTCGAAGACTTTTACTGAAGTCGTTTTGGAATTGGTGACTTGTAACTTGTAATGGAGTAATTTTCACTGAAAGGTATCTGTACTTTTACTTAAGTATGGTTTTCAGGTACTCTTTACACCTCTGACACTACAGACAATCACACAAGTGTAAAATACATCAGATTATGTACACGTGAGCGCGCACCCGTCACTCCCACAGACAGACATTCATGGACTGAAAGACAAAAAACATGTTGTAGCTTAACGCTACATGAACAACATACAATCTTCACAGTGTTCATCTTTACACAAAATAACTTTCACTCGAGACCGGTGAGCGTGAGCACGAGCTGCTCTGTGCATTTAAACGCAGTTTTCCCGCCATATATACTGACACGATAACTAAATACATTTCAGTTTAACTTGATTCATCGATAAACTGAACGAATTCAATAATACTCTCGTCACGAATTCATCTCTAGCACATACTGATGTTTAATACTCTTGACGCTAACCTGATAAAGATATTCTACAGATGATTTTCATCTTTTTTCATGAAGTTCATTGTGTTCATTGTGAAGTTCTCTGTGTGTCTGTCAGGCTCGTCGCTGTTGAAACTGTCCATTGAAGCCACACTGACACCTGTACACATGTTTGTGTTGTTCTGCAGGTTCGCACTCTTTCTGTGTAAACTGTTCGGTGACTCTCTTTGCTTTCGCGCGGATGTTCACTCGATCAGACCAGCAGCGATTGATGCGACAGCCGCTCAGTAAAACACTGTTTGACTGAATGATAAGATCTCTCTCGCGGCTCGAGACGCCGATGGAACGTTATGACGTCACAACGGTCGCTTAGAGCTGCGCTTGTCTATGCGTGTGCGCAGCATAAATCCACGTGTTTTTAAATGTTTTTATTAAACCAGGGTTTTTCTGAACAGAAAAATACAGTTTCTTCACAAAAACCAACACTTTCTTCAATCAACTAACCAGAACTCTTAGAATATATTGTCTGTAGCTCTAAATAAATATAAAGTAAGTACATATACTGTATATATATATATATATATCAAATCTGTCTATTTATATGCGTTTGCATGAGCGTGTTTTTAAATACATTAATATTATCAAATATATAAAATAAAAACAAAAGGTGGCGCAAGTGCTGTATATTCACTTCACTGCTGCTTTGACATGAATGGACAGGTCAACACTGTGATATGTACAGTACAGAAGTCATTGTGAGTGACACTTATTTAATCATAATTATTTAAAAATACTATTATTTTATAATAAAGGCTTCATTTGTCATGCAGCCCTTGACTTCAACTTAAAATACGTGATTTGTCCCTCGAGTGAAAGTTCCTTTTTGAAATTTAAAATAGATGAGAATTTCACACCAAATAAGTTTTCAGGTGCTTTGTTTCATACAGAATCCAGAAAATGTTCTAGTAAGGGACGAGTGGAAAATTAACTCATTACATTAACAGCACATCAAACCTGCTGCCGATTCTGCAAAAAATTGCAGAGCTGTTTAATCATTTGTACAATCCTAAATATGAGCAAGTGAAAATAAATCAGTACAAAAGTTGCACATTAAGTTGACCACATCTATGAATTGTGATTTAGCTACGGTATCTTTGAACTATATTCCCATTCATAGGCCTACTTACGTTTTTCTTAGCAGGGAGACTGAGAACAGGATATTTTCCAGCCATGACTTCTGTTTCACAGGTGCATAAATATGTATGAAGTAACACAATTCCCATAATCGTGCATAACAATGGGTAAAACCAATGAAAATAGAAGAGTGTTGAGCTTTACAAGGTGAAAGAAAATAGCTAAAACATTGAAGATTCCCCATCAGGGCACAAATTAAAGGGATACTCCACCAAAAAATGACCTTTGGCTGTAGTCGACACAAGCCCAGTGGTTTGGCCTTAACAGCGCAGTGCTATTGTCCCATTCACGTCGTGAACAGATGATGATGTCATCGCGACAACGTTTTTTTTCCTCTATTTTACTAAGGGATTATGCTAACAGCTTTGATAAAGTGGATGAGTAACAACTTTTTATTACTGAACTCGGACAAAACAGAAGTGTTACTTATTGGACCGAAATCTGCTATAAGTAACAACCAAGAATACTGTTTAACTATTGACGGATGTTCCATAAAACCCTCGTCGTCAGCAAAGAATCTTGGTGTTCTATTCGATAGTAATCTGTCATTTGAGAGCCACGTCGCCAACACCTGTAAAATTGCGTTTTTCCATTTTAAGAATATATCTAAACTACGTCATATGCTGTCAATTTCAGATGCAGAGAAGTTAATTCATGCATTCATGACATCAAGACTAGATTACTGTAATGCACTGTTAGGTGGTTGCCCTGCAGGCTTATTACAAAAACTCCAACTGGTCCAAAACGCGGCAGCTCGAGTTCTTACATGTACAAAAAAGAATGAACGTATTAGCCCGGTTCTGTCAACCTTGCACTGGTTACCTATAAAGCATCGCGTTAACTTTAAAATCTTGCTTATTACCTATAAAGCCCTACATGGTTTAGCTCCTCAGTACTTGAATGAACTCCTTTTGTATTACAGTCCTTCACGTGCATTACGCTCTCAGGCGTCCTGTCAGTTGGTAATACCTAGAATTTCAAAATCAAGTGCAGGTGGTAGATCCTTTTCCTATCTAGCGCCTAAACTTTGGAATAGTCTTCTCTGCACTGTCTGGGAGGCAGACACACTCTGTCAGTTTAAATCTAGACTAAAGACGCATCTTTTTTATCTTGCATACACTATTCTTCCATAATTTAAATTTTCTGAGGGTTTAGGCTGCTTTTGTTAGATCAACCGGAACCAAAAATACAACTGATGTACTTGTTGCATCAAAGAGTTTAGAACAGTACTCTACTCTCAGCTAGTCTTGTCTCATTGTTCCAAGGTTACCACAGCGAGCAGGATGCAGTTCATGGCCTGACCTGATGGTAGAGCGGAGAATGGGAAGTGGCGACCTGACAAGAGCTGAGATGATAGCGCTGGATAAAGGACGCGGTCACTTGACATGTCTTCACCACAAAATTTCAAATGCTATTAGATTATTAATGATAATCCTAAACTATAATTTACCTTATTAGTAAATTTATTTATTTTTATTTAGCCTTGTTGTGCAAGCTCTGTGGAGCTTGTTATGAGGCAGCAGCTTGTGTGTTAGTACGTGTGCATATTGTGTGTGTGGAGTGTTTTGTATGTGGGTATGTCTGTCTTCTGTGTCTTCACCTTTTTCTTGTTTTTACAGGTACAACTTTTTTTGTAATAAACAATAATAATTGTTTTGCTTATAGTCAATATGTCTCATGTACAGCTGCTTTGTAACAATGAAAATTGTAAAAAGCGCTATATAAATAAAGTTGAGTTGAGTTGATACTGTGGTAACATTTAGCTTCAGTTGTGACTTTTTGATGCTACTTTAATAAAACACATATGATGAATATATGCAAAAACAAGTTTATTAAGACAGTGTTATGATGACTGCTGTGAGGCACAAGAGGTGAAACAAGACTCATTTGAGGATGCTTCTGTAGGCCAGTGAAGACACATGAGGACAGCAGTGATCTGGAATCTGTCAGTACAAACACAAATTATCTGGAATCGCTGACTACGCTTACATGGACAGCAGTAATCAAATTATTGAAAGCTGTCCGACGTGCCGTGCCATGCTCTCTTGTTTGTCGTCAAACTACTGGCCATTGCCGTGTGTGTATCTGTGCTGTCACACTACGTTGATAGTGTTATTAAGGCGTGTACATGACGTGTCTGTAATGCCCTTTGATAATGCGACTAAAGTAGGACTAGTCCAGATGTCTTAATTGGATTTGTGCTTACGACTTTAGCCAGATTAAAGTAATGAGTTTCTCATTCTGAATATTGTATTAATCGCGTTAATATGGGAACATTATAACATACATAGCAGTACACTGTTGCTAGGGTGTTCTAGGTGCTTGTTCCAGTGTTGCTAGGGTGTTCTAGGTGCTTGTTCCAGTGTTGCTAGGGTGTAGGGGATTTGAGGTGTGATTCTGTTTGAATACCTGCACACCCAGTCTGGACAGATAGCGGTTGCGCAGGCCAAACGGAGACAGAGGCTTCACGTGTTCTTGAGCATTCACAGACTGCTGACGGCTGTGCAGACGTCCAATGTCCCTGTGACAACAACACAGGGTTTTTTAGTCATTTTCTATGTTAATATGGACACAGAGATGCATTTACGGACTGTAATAAAACTAACACACGTGCTAATTTCATTTTTTATTGCAATTCCCATTCCCACCCAGTACAGTCTCATAAAAAAACAAAAGGAAAAATCAAAGACGAAGAGTGAGCGTGTATAAACACTGTCTATCCATCAGTCACAGATGATTCCAGCAGTGTTTTCACACACACTATTATAGATATCAAGTGCTCAACATCAATATTTGACATAATTTCTCTGCATAGGCTGCACTGCAGCAGAGTCAAAGAAACAATCTGCTAGTTTCTCATCAAAGTTGTCAGGGGCAAACTGTTCTGAAGTGAGTTAACAACAAAATCTAAATATACAAAGGCACTTATATATATATATAGGACACTTGTCTGAGAAGCAAAGCAGGTTCATAAATCTTGACAAAAGACAAACAATGAAGCATGCACACTAAGCCCAGAACTGTATTAAAAAAAACTAAACGGTCCTTTATCGTTGACTTTAAAATGTACAATTCTTTAAAATCAAGCTTTCTGGGGTATAAAATCATTTCAGTAATAGATGTGCAACAGACATATGGTTTAAAAACAGCAAAAACAATGAAATTCCAGGTGAGATTCTCAATCCATCTGTAAGTGCTTATGAAGACAAGACCAGACCGGTCGTCTGTTGAAATGACAGAGGTGAGCAGCTAGTCGAAACAACCTGCCGTCGGGATGACGCGAGAATGAAACCTTCATTACCGTCAACACTCTGCTGTGGATTTCTCAGTGTGTTCTCCAGAGATGCGCCGATATATCTGCCAATAATCGGTATCAGTTGATTTTTCACACTGTTGGCCGATAGTTTAAAAACAGCCGATGATCAGAGCCGATATATCCTTTCAATCAATAGCGAACAGGAAAATGCAATGAATTTGTGCTCTGTATATAGAAAATGTTAAGAAACATCACCAGTTTGATGTTTAATAATAGTCATTATATGAATCATTAATAACATTCAGAAAGTTAAAACAAATCTGTCATCATTTACTCGTCCTTTTGTCATTCCAAACCTTTATGAGTTTCTTTCTTCTGCATAACACAAAAGAAGATATTTTGAAGAATGTTGTTAACAGGACCCCATTCACTTGCATTGGTTTTGTGTCTATACGATAGAAGTGAATGGGGTTCAGTGCTGCTCGGTTACCAACTTTCTTCAAAATATCTCCTTTTGTGTTCTGCAGAAGAAAGAAAGTCATGCAGGTTTGAACTGACAAGAGAGTGAGTTAATGATGACAGATTTTTCATTTTTGGGTGAACTATCACTTTAAGAAATATTAAATTTAATCTCAGCAGATATCACTCTAAATAATCGTCTCTCTGTCTCGCTGTGGAAATGTAATATCGGTCATCTCTAGTATGATCCTCTCAATAGCATCTCAACAGATCTCCGACAGTCGAGCGTCGGCTATACGCATCTCTGTGATTTTGCCACACATCATTATCCTGCGTGAATGTAAAGACGTCTGTTCCAAGAGCCTGTGGAAAGAGTCACTTCAGGTCTTTAGTGATGTGAAGTGATGTCGAAGCGCTCAGTGTGAGAGAACGGAGAAGAGAAGAGAAAGTCCCGTGATGAAGAAGGCCGTCAGGTGCTCAGAGGTCAGAAGAAGAGAAGAACCTTCACCTGAAATACATCACAACGCATCAGCACGTGCACATCATCTTCACACATCACATGACTCAAAACAAACAGAGCACACATCATACACGGCCAAATACAAACACTACTTGTCATTTAAAGTTTTACCACATTTTAGAATGATAGGAAACCCATCGAAACCATGGAATGACAACTGTAACTATAAAATGAACGAATTATTTTGAATTTATTTATAAAATAAATGAACTCCTATGTCAAGGTATTAACCAATCATACAAGTGAGCGTTTACATTCAATCTTAAAGGACAAGACCAAGAGCTATATGCACTTTATATCACATAATATGACCAATAACCCATTATTCCCCAGATTTCGGAGAAACGCTGCAAATAACTGAAATCAATGTTGTGTTCTGTGTGCGCGCACAATCCTGCTGTGTAAACAGACCGATCCGCACAACACTCTCAGCAACGGCCGGTAAGATTACCAGCATGTCAGAGGAGAGAGAGCAAACGGGACATTTGTAGAACGTGAGATCACTGATATACAGTCAATGCAAAAATTATTCACCTTCAACATTTATGATCACAGTTTATTGGCTATAGTTTAGAAAATGGTCATAAAACATGACAACTCAATTCAAAGAGTCAAAGTGTCTGAATCAATTATACTGGAAGTCCGCTGTATGAAGAATTTATGGGTATAATGTCACAGTTTATGCATTAGTAGTTAGAAACATTATATATAAAAATAAAATATTTTTATTTTGTTAAAAAAATCTAAATGTAATACTCATTTTACCCTAAGGAGGCCACAATTTTCTTTTTCGATGACATTATCTGGTTGCACGCAAAGGCAGCCAAACTGAACAAAGAATCAGTTCTTCTGTAGATACAGTATAAGGTGCCGAAAGATAATAATATGTAAAAAAATTCATGATAAAATATAAAGAAAGAAAATAAAGACCATATCTGGTGTATTTTTATACATTTTAAACTTGTTGGTCAGAAACAATACAAACATACATATTATAACCAAAAATCATTGTGGATTTAACATATACAAGATATTTTTAGCCATTCTAAAATGCATTTTATCTAGATTTTGATGTTTGATTCTCTTTCGCTCTCTTTCTCTGTCATTAGCTGACGGGGGCACACATTAGCGTTAGCGTGTATTATAATATTAGAATAAATGACAAGCATCTTGCTTCTGTGTTTCTCAGTATAGACCGTTTCATCGGACGCGCGCACACCTGACCCCAAGTTAACTTCCGGTTTGTGTTTGGCTAGTGTCTTATAATATAACTATTTATATTTTATTTTTGTTAATATTCATTTGTATTATTATTTTACTGTATAATAATTCTGTTAATGAGCAGAGCTCTAGAAGTGGAAATTCGAAAGGGAGATAGTCGTTTCAATCACACGGGCAAACTGAATAATAAATATCAATGGCATTTTCTCTTTATCCGAGACAACACTTTGTGTTCGTCCCTTTCAGCAATGTTTTTCACGGGCGCAAACGTGACGTTGAGAATGCGTGATTCTGGTTGGCCCAAGGACCAAAAAAGACGACACTGTTAGCGGTTATCTTGATTCTGGTTGGCTTATTTTTGAATTAAAACAGCGATTTTCGCCGAAAAGTTTGCATGTATGGCCATTGTTAACATATTAAGCCACACATTTCTCTCTACCCAGGGTTCCCTTTAAATGTCAACAGCATCACTTTCTGCGCCTTTAAGCAAACGAATACAGTTTTATACTCACTCAGAAGACTCAGAAAGAGCTTTAGCGCGTCTGGCTCGTGTTGAAGCGGACAGGTTCAGCTCGCCCTCTGATAAACAACACAACACAACAGCTGTGTGGATCACGCACAAGACAATCCTGAAATCACTTCACTGACTCACTGACATTACCTGTGTAGGAGTTATACAGATACAGCAGGACCACGGCAATCAACGCACCTGCAAACAAACAAAAAACACCACGGCATTAAAACAATCTGCTCTGGTGAGCTCCTCACCTCGCAGCTCAACCGCATGACACGCACAACACAAAAACAACGCATGTTGTCATTCAATGTGATAGGAAGACATTTCGCGGCGATGTATCGGGTGAACTTACAACACATGCAGACGATGAAGAAGACCTCGAGGAAGAGGTAACCTTTGGTGTCCAAGATGGCTCCCGCAGCCAGAGAGATGACAGCTAGACCCAAGTTCTGTATGGACTGCATACTGCACCCATCACAAGAGCAAAAACACTTCAACCATGAGTAAAACGGCATGAACACATCCTGACACCATCTGCTGTTTCCTCATTCCACCTTTAAGATGAACATGGCACACTTACAATCCATACGCGGTGCCCAGCTGATGTTCTGCTACCACAAACGCCACCATCGGCCAGAGAGCACAGGCCAGAAGAGAATACGACAAACCTAAGATAGACTGCGACAACACACAATACAGCACTTCAACCACAACACAACCTGGCCTCTCAACATCCTTCATGAAAAGCAGCCAGCTATGCATAACCCATCTCTGCAGCTCAAGCGCATTATTGTCAGCGGTAAAGAGATGCGTGTGAGCGCTTACCATGGCAATCCAGGGGTTCCAAAGGGTGAAGGCCAACATTAGGTGAGATAAGAGTGTGGTGACCACAGCCAACAGAACCCACATGATGTTCCGGCCCGTCCTATCGACCATGAAACCCAACACAGGCGAGGCAGGGGCTGAGATGATGTACACGACACTACAATTCACAGAGTGAAAAAAATCCTGTGTCACATGTGCATACGGCACGAACACTCGACGTAACGTCATCGTTGTGTCACATTTGGTTTAGAAACGTTGCGATGTCACTGGGTTTAGGTGCAGTGCATGGGCACGAGGGAAAAGTGCACAGCAGGATTACTTTAGAAGGTTACGCACAGTAACTCAACTAAACGTCTGCACTGCAATGCCATGTTATGTAAGCCTTCATAGACACCGCAGTGCATATTTGTTGTCTTTTTACAATGCTCTCTGTGTGTGTGTACCTGTTGATGGCCCTGGCCTGGACAGAAGTAAAGCCGAACTTCTCTATGAAGAAAACTCTGTAAGTCAAGATAACACGAGCATGACTTCAAATGTGTTCCACTTCAAATATTTATGTCCTTTCTCCCTGTTTCACAGAGGAATGAAGTGCGTTCTGTTTCTCCATCCCTTACCTGACCCCTGGACTGGACAGGCAACAAAACAAGCTAAAGAAATGGTTGTGTATACTCACTGGCCCAGTCCGATAAAGGGGAAGATGGCCACGTAATATCCCACACATATGATGAAGATAAGCCAGAGAGAGAACGGGAAATCTTTCACATCTGTCAGCTTGATCACTTCCCCTAAACACACACACACACACACACACACATCTCTAAATGCATGTCAAACACCAAACGCAACACAACATCATCATTATTTCTAACCGTAACTTTGGACTGCTGTGTCTTCTCACCAGTCTTGCCCTGCTCCTTGTGAAGGATCTTCTCCGCTCTTCTGTCCAGAAAACCCAGAACCAGTGCGCACGTGAGCGAGAACACACACGTGGATGCCGCTGTGACATCACACACAATTAATCATGACATCACACGATCTTGAAGAGTGAAGGGTTTTAAACACATCATCTGACCGTAACTTCTCTGTCTGTGTGCGTGTGTGTTTGTGTGAGTGTATGTGGCCTTGTTTGTATATCCCGGTGGGGACCTAAACCTGAATACACACCAACACATGGGGACTCGTGTCAGAGTGAGGACCAAAATTGAGGTTCCCTTACAGACAAAAAAAGCTTATAGATTGGACAGAACGATATTTTTTGAAAATCTAAAAATGCAAAATGTTTTCTATGATCTTTAGGTTTAGGGGATAAAATATACAGTTTGTACGGTATAAAAAACATTACACCTATAGACTGTCCCCACGGAGATAATAAACCAGACGTGTGTGAATGGTGTGTGTTCATGTTTTTATATCCCGGTGGGGACCTAAACCTGAATGCACACCAACTCATGGGGACTTGTGTCACCGTGGGGACCAAAATTGAGGTCCTGATGGGCAAAAAAGCTTATAAATTGTACACAACAGAACAATATTTTTTTTTTAATCTAAAAATGATCGTTAGGTTTAGGGATAGGGGATAAAATAAACAGTTTGTACATTATAAAAAACATTATGCCTATGGACTGTCCCCACGGAGATAGTAAACCAGACTGTGTGTGTGTGTGTGGTGAAGGAGAAATGAAACACTGATACTTCTGAGATTCACACACAAGCAGAAGCAAAGTGAGAGCGTTAGAGAGAAGTGAAAAACTTCATCGCAGACATCTCTCATTTCAAACACACACACATACACACTTTGTGCTTGTAATATCATACGGGGATGTTTCGCTTTAGAGTCGATGACTCATTATACGTGCGAGCGTCATATAATACAAGACTCAAATTCAGCAAACATGTCGGCTCAGATTATTTTGCCATTTCTGTCAAATCGCCTTTTAGCCAAGATCATACATAATGAAAAAGGCTTGTGATTGATATTTATCTACTGTGTTCTCAAAAATGGGCATTTCTGGCTCAGGTGTTAAATTGTTCTTATATGCGTATATCTGAGGTTAGAGACATTACTTTGCCTTTTGTCCAACCGTTTTAATACAGGTGGAATAGTCATTTCTGGATTTGCTACTTAAAAGCTTCCTTTTACTTCTTTCTCTGCAATGCCAGTTATCAGGATGTTATTGCGTCTTGAGCGTGACTTTAGGTCATGAGTTTAATTCCTGATCTTTTCATCAGTCTTTCTCAGTGTTGGGTGTAACTAGTTACTAAGTAATTAGTTATTGTAATCTAATTACTTCCCCTTAAAAAGTAAAGTAAGGGATTACTCTTATTTTTTCTGTTTTTAATTACAGTTACTTCTGATGTAACTGAACAAGAATACTGTGTAATATATTCAATAGTGGAAATGACAAAATTCAAAGGCTAACTTTAAAATGTATGCTTTAATGTATCCTTCTCACATTTGTATACTTTGGTCAGGTAATAAGAATAATGTATGTAGTTATTTATGATTTATTTGAATGAATTAAAAGAGCCATTTCGTGTCTATCCTTGAATCACTTAACTTATCAAGGTTGATGTAGGACATAGAAAGTAATTAGTAATAAGTAATTAAATACTTTTTGGAGAGAGTAATTTGTACAGTAATCTAATTACACTATTGAATATGTAATTAGTAACTAGTAATGATTTACTTTTTCAGAGTAACTTACACAACACTGGTCTTTCTACACTTTTCTTGATTTGTAACAGCCTCTTCTTCTGATGATGCTCTTTCTGCAATATCTGTCAGTGTACGTCGAAGCTCTGTTAATGTTTGCCTGAACGTGTCGAATTTCTGACTGAAGGAAATGTTTCATGCCGATACTACACTCATAATGTCTCGAGTAGTCGCACTAGGATTAGCACTGGTCATCGGCCTTGCCTCAATCATAGTTTTTTGGTTTTCTTTCTGTTGTTTTGTCATTTTCATCATCTTGATCAATTCTTGACTCAAAAACGAAAAATAGTCAGAGGATGGGCGGAGCTTAAACAAGAGCGAATCCATTGACAGTGATATATTTTGTTATAGGTTAGTATTTTTTCTCACCGATCATGAGAGTTATTCCCAGTGTGGTGTGTCCGGCTGATCCCATCATCATCTGAATCCGGCCGTACACCCAGCCAATGACATTCATGTTCACTGTGCTGCCCTGAATGACAGACGGAAGAACAGAGACGCCTCCTCACACACTGAACATTGAGTCAGACATGTTAACAGACGATAATGACAGTTTTGTAAGTCGGTGTGAAATATGTTGTTTTGGTGGCGTAATGCTATAAATCAAACATTATTTTATGATCCAAGTGTAAATCAAGTGAGCAACTATGAGAAATATACCGAGCCGCTTGTCTCACATGTAACAGATCAGATTCATGTGATTGACGCTGATCTGAGAGCAGTGCAAACGCAGCAACACACTTACCAGTCTGGCCATACTGAGCTGCAGGCCGAACACCAGGTTGAGCTCTTTGCCTTTAAACCAGCTGACGGCATACGTGTTCTGAGCCACGGCCAAAGACTCTCCACCGATACTGAACACAAACACACGTCATACACCTGTAGTTAATACACACGGCTTTCATTCACACGCTTCCGCTTCTTACCCGAATACAAACCGGCCGGCTTCCATCAGCCAGAAATGATCAGCCAGCGCACCGGCAGCAAATATGATCTGGAAAAATATCAACAAAACATTTACACACAAATCAACAACAAAAAACAACACAAGTGTGTGTGTGTGCGCGATAACTCACCTGTCCTACTAACACAAACAATGCAAAGATTATCGTTCCCAACCTAGCAAGAATGAACAAAACACCTGTGTGTGTTATAGCTGTAAAGTGACATCACATCAGCGGATGGTCGTGAGAAGGACTCACCTGATGCCAAAGACCCTGTCCAGCAGAAATCCACCCAGAAAACACAGCACCACATTGGGCCACGAGTACCACGCGTACAACTGCATGAACGACGCAGTGTTCAGATTCATATCCTGACACACACACACACACACACACAGAGAAAACACAGTCACACACCACATCTCAAGAACATCTCACAGTTTACTCCTCAGATTTGACACAAGTCAATATGGTCACAATATGAACTCAAACAATTCTCATCGAGTCCGACCTCCATACTCTTCATGGATTTCAACAATTACAATCTGCAGTAATATAAACTGGGCTTCATGACAGTCACATGAGTTCCTCTGGACACACACCTGCATGACTTGAGTTTGAAGAGCCGCTGGGTTGTCATAGCAAAAGTAACTCCCTGTAAGACACGACAGAGATGAACATGAGATCGCCATCTTGAAATGGTCAACATTTGCGTTTCTGTCACCCAATCAGTTGTCTGAGATCTGCATATATAATGTTTACACATACTGGATATTCATAGATGTGTGAAGGTTATCGTTCCAATATGACAGACGACTTGTCCACATGTACTAGTCGAATTACTTACTTAACTGTAGTAAACTGTAACAGATCTTTTCAATACTAATTATGATGCCTAAGTTACTACGGGAACAATGACTATAGCACAAATTCACTATAGTCAACTCTACTGTAGTGTACAAAGTGTGCAGTAATTAGTATATACTAATGCAGTATACTACAATTTATCACACACTTGAGTTTAATGAATGGAACACAACCGTGAACCGTATTTTTCATGTGGCCCATAGAAACAACCGCTAATTAAGCTTATATATATATATTTCTATAATGAAAACATGCATAATAAATAAACCAGTAACGTGGTAAATATGACAGTAATACTAAATGTCATAGTTCCGTGTGTGTGTGTGCGCGTGCGTGTGAAATCTCACCGAATCCCAGGAAACACATAAAGATCAGAACCAGGATCCGGTGCAGCAGATGACGCGGGTCACACAGCGGGCTCATATTCACACTCACATCTTCATCATCATCGCAATCATCTTCATTCAAGAGACTCCGGGGCTCTCCCGAGTCTGCCATCGTCGCGCAACACACATACAGTCATATGACTGACTGCAGCGGGTCACGTGACAGCCTGCTGCTGCGTCACCGCCAACTAGGGGTTTTCGGTTCCGGGTTTTTTGGAGTCGACTCCGATTCTCGACTCCCACTTTTGGAGTCGGCGTAATCGACACTTCGACTCCTTTTACTGTCATTCAAAACGGGCTCAGGAATACGAATATAAAATAAATGAATGAATTTCAGCTTGGGAACGTTGGGCTGGCAACCAATCTAAGTCACTTGCAAATACACATGCATTTGTGCATCTAACACCATCACAGAGAGTGTTTTGTGTTGTCAGACCAGTTACTCCTTTCTGGTCCTAAACCAATGTGGTTTTCCAAGCGCAAGCAGCGCAAGGAGATGACGGCCCAGGGGCCTAATTTATAAAACTGTGCGTAGAAACCTTCCTAAACGTGAACGTACGCAAACAAAAATTGAGATTTATAAAACCTTGCGCATGCACACCTGCACGCAATTTTCCCTTTATATATATCACAGATTACCTGCAAGTGTGCGTACGTGAATCAGCCTCATATCCCGCCCTGTACACGCCCATTTTTACCCATAAATAGTCAATGCAAAGCATCTCCTGAATACTGATTCGTATATTAATAAGCCTGACATCCAATCCGCTTGTTAAGCCTGACGTCACGCACCATTATGGACGTATACCGTTTCGGGTTCAACCGCTATCAGATGCCATAGAAAATAACAAAAACTTATGTAAAACCCCCGATCCTTTATCTCCCGTAACGAAATCACAAATGGCCACACATGAGATTCACTGAGATTTCCATATTAATAATTGTTATAATTATAATTATATTAAAGCCAAAGAAGGTCTCTGCAGAATTTATATGTTTACAGCATTTAGACTGATCATTAACACCTCATAAAAATCACATCATTAATTACTGGTGTCCTTCACCTGAGATAAAATTTGAAGACATAATTGTTAAAGACGAATGTTTCTTCATTCCGGTTTTGTTATGAACGTTAGAACCGATAACGACGACATTTATAGAAACGATTGTGCGAGAGTTTAATGGCTGTATTTCCAGACTTTGACATTCGATGATTATGCACAGTAAGGAAAATATATTTAGCTATTTATTTACACTGTGTTATTTGATGCTGTCCTATATTCTATGCAGTCGGATCATCTCCTCCTCATGCGCTCATAGTGTGATGGTGAGACAGCGCTGATTAAATATTTAGATTTAATTTTTATTTAAGATTTGAGTTTGATTTTACAAGAACTGCATGAAACAAGTACCACTCAATACAAGCGCAAATAACTCTGCAGATTTAATCTTCGTGATAATGAGGATATTTAAGGTCACATTAAATGTGTGTGAGGGATTAATACTTATAATCGTTTTTATCACACTTACCTTTTGCAATCTAACTTGAGTTCACTAACTCACCATCGGTGTCGCCAAACTGCTCTGTCTCCAGAACTTGCGTACACGTGTCAGAGTTTGCGTGCAGGTGCGCACATTTTTCCGTTAACCTCCTACGACTGGCGTCCACATGTGTGGACATCACATTTTTGGTTGTGGCACGATAATACTTAATTCTATGTAACTGGAACCTGTTATTCACAAACATGGACCTTTACACTGCCATCTGGTGGTGTCAGAAGAGAAAAACACTTTGCATAAAAATGTCAATATGGCGGCGAACACATCTGAAAAATAAAGGCAGGCCAAAACATCCAAAAGGTAAAAAATGTAATAAAATGTCATTGTTGCTTCTTGTTAAGTTATGCATAGTAGTGTTGTATGATTAATATGGCATGCAAATTTGACACATTTTTGCAACAGTAAAGATGTACTATGCCTCTAAACTTGTCCACAAATGTGGACAATGGGACTTTGCTAAGTTGAAAATGTAAAAATGTATTAAAATATAATGAAATAATTAATGTTTTTAAATAACTGAAAACGTAGTTTGGGAAGAATTTGTTTGAAAACATCAATTTACACAACGACTGCAAGCAGTACCATGGGGCCAAGCCCACACCCAGCCCACACTTCCCCCGGGGTGCCCATATTTCCCCCGGTGTACCCACAGCATTCCCACACTTCCCCCCAGTGTACCCACATCATTCCCACACTTACCCAAGTGTACCCACAGCATGCGCACACACAACCCACACTTCCCCCAGTGTACCCACAGCATGCGCGCACACAGCCCACACTGCCCCCAGTGTACCCACACCCAGCCCAAACTTCCCTCAGTGTACCCACATCATGCCCACACTTCCCCCAGTGTACCCACAGCATGCCCACACACGGCCCACACTTCCCCCAGTGTACCCACACTTACCCCAGTGTACCCACATCATGCCCACACTTCCCCAGTGTACCCACACTTACCCCAGTGTACGGCACGCTTACCCCAGTGTACCCACAGCATGCCCACACACAGCCTACACTTCCCCAGTGTACCCACACCTAGCCCACACTTCCCTCAGTGTACCTACAGCATGCCCACACTTCCCCTAGTGTACCCATAGCATTCCCACACTTCCCCCAGTGTACCCACAGCATTCCCACACTTCCCCCAGTGTGCCTACATCATTCCCACACTTCCCCCAGTGTACCCTCAGCATTCCCCCAGTGTACCCACAGCATGCCCACAGCATTCCCACACTTCCCCCAGTGTACTCAGGCTGTTATATAAAATAGATTTGTACTTTATTACACAATGTCTTGACTGTTTTCTGTGGATACAGACCGATTGTCCACATGTGTGGACATCGTTTTTTTTCAAAAAGTGCTTCATGTTCAAATATAATATTTGGTTATTATATTTATTGGTTCCTCCTAACCCCAAATAGCTAGAAGAAATCTAAAATGCAAGCCAAACCAAAGCTCGGGTCTTAGGAAGTTAAGTTTGTTTTTATAAATCCCATCTTTTGCGTGGGAAGTGGAGTACGCCTCTTTCAGGGCATGTTTTGTGCGTGCGCAACGGTTATAAATAAGGCCCTAAGGCCCCAGGTCTAACCGTAGCTGTAGACTTATGGTAAAGCTAAGACATTTCGTTTCCTTTATTGTTTTTATATTTTTTTATTGCATCGATTTTGGAGAGTTACAGTTACACAAATGAATATGTTTTGTACGTAAAGACACAGCGTTTCATTGTTTTGAATTGAGGCTCCGTAAATGTGCGCTAAACAAGCCTAAAACATTTATTTATTTATTTTCGTTTAAGAGTTTATATATTCACCCTCACTTAAAAAAAAGGCATTGAGCCTACCTTGTGTTCTTTTCTTAATGTAACTCATTGCAAAATAACTCAAAATATCAACATGTAATTTTAAAACCAACAAATAGGCTATAATAATAACCTAGCAACAATAACTTAATATATGATTTGTTACTTCCTGACTGTTGATGATTTTTTACGTTTTTAAGCTGGATGAAATGCTTTATAATTCGTTTCCACAAACTTGATTTTGATTTGTGTCCAGTTATGCGCACAGACTCACATTTAAGCATAGCGCCACGCTTTCATTTAAAGCAACTTACAAAGTCTTAACAGTCGTTTAGAGAAATAAAAGCTTGAAGAGGGACACACGAAATATAGGAGAGTTTTTAATAAGATTTTTTTAGAATTTAATGAGATCGGATTGAAGGTGAAGAATGAACGGGAAATATTGCGTGTACTTTTGTGAGCGAACAAGTAGGCGTCGCTCATGCTCTGATTAACGCAGTGTTTTGGATCGGCTGTAAACGTGTACAATCAGAGAGAGTGGAGGTATGACTTTTACCTGATTGGTTTTTAAATGTTATTCGTTGCTTTGCGCCAATCACAAAGACAATGTAACCGATTTGAGTCAATGACAACATCGACGAGTCGATTCCTGTTTTGGAGTCGATTCCGACTCGAGGGACATTAAGAGTTGAGGAATCGACTCTTTTGTAGTCGACTCCCCATCCCTACCGCCAACGTTTTTTTTTTTGCTGAAGTGAAACAAACAACACAGAATGCCTTCAGTACAGCAAAGCATGTAGAAATTCAATACGACCAAGTATAACAATCAATTAAAAAACAAACAAAATAATTCAATAAAATAAACAAATAAAAAATAATATTATGACAGAGCACATCCTGTACGTTTCCTTTATTTTGCAAAAGCACATTATACTGCGTTTAGTCCAAGTGTGCACACGACTAAAAGTAGCTAACTTTGCAGTATCTAATGATGTACTCATAGTCATATTTCTTTTACCATAAATCATCACAGAGTTTTTAAAGTTGTTTCCACTGTTAAAAGTAACAGCTCAAGCGAGTTGAGCCGGCTCTTACGCGCACACACAACATTCCAGCATCTCAAACTTAACAGCCTGTTCATTACCAAAATAAAATAGTTATTGCCATTATAATTATTATACGTGTTTTTTAATTAAATATATGCGCGCAACAGGTCAGCACGAACGTTTTCCATTAGCGCTTGAGGAGCGGGATCTGCCAAATGAGGTCAGATTCGGATTTCGGAGATGCCGGATCTGTCTTATTCTGGCACAAATTAAGCCCTGGTCCAAGTGCTATCCAGTAGATTAAGGTGATCAACCCTTACAAATTAACTCAACTCTCTCAACTCAACTTTATTTATATAGCGCTTTTACAATTTTCATTGTTACAAAGCAGCTGTACATGAGACATATTGACTATAAGCAAAATAATTAAAGTTGTACCTGCAAAAACAAGAAAAGGTTGAAAACACAGAAGACAGACATACCCACATACAAAACACTCCACACACACAATATGCACACGTACTAACACACATAGACATAGAGACACACACACACACACGCATGCGCACGCACACACACACAACACACACACACACACGTACGTACACAGACAAGTACGCACACACACACACGCTCAGTGAGAGCACACATTTAGGATAAAGGAGAGAGAAGCACAGGTCAAATATAACAGATAATAAATTCCTATATGCAATATTAATTAAGTAAAACTTTAAAATTCTAAAGCAGCCCCCCCGGCCAGGCAGATAGTGCAAAAACAGTATGCAAACGGTGGCGAGGAACCCAAAACTCTAATCGAGAAAAAAAACCTCAGGAGAACCCAGGCCCAACCAGGGGATTCCAGTTCCCCTCTGGCAAAAGCTGCTGCCTCTGCACAAGCTCCAGAGAACTTGCACAACAAGGCTAAATAAAATAAATAAACTTAATAATAAAATAAATTATAGTTTAAGATTATCATTAATAATCTAATAGCATTTGAAATTTTGTGGTGAAGACATGTCAAGAGACCGCGTCCTTCTTTATCCAGCTCTATCATCTCAGCTCTTGTCAGGTCCCCACTTCCCATTCTCCGCTCTACCATCAGGTCAGGCCATGAACTGCATCCTGCTCGCTGTGGTAACCTTGGAACAATGAGACAAGACTGGCTGAGAGTAGAGTACTGTTCTGTACTCTTTGATGCAACAAGTACATCAGTTGTGTTTTTGGTTCCGGTTGATCTAACTAATGCAGCCTAAACCCTCTGAAGATTTATATTATGGAAGAGTAGTGTATGCAAGATTAAAAAGATGCGTCTTTAGTCTAGATTTAAACTGACAGAGTGTGTCTGCCTCCCGGACAGTGCAGGGAAGACTATTCCAAAGTTTAGGCGCTAGATAGGAAAAGGATCTACCACCTGCACTTGATTTTGAAATTCTAGGTATTACCAACTGACAGGACGCCTGAGAGCGTAATGCACGTGAAGGACTGTAATACAAAAGGAGTTCATTCAAGTACTGAGGAGCTAAACCATGTAAGGCTTTATAGGTAATAAGCAAGATTTTAAAGTTAACGCGATGCTTTATAGGTAACCAGTGCAAGGTTGACAGAACCGGGCTAATATGTTCATACTTTTTTGTACGTGTAAGAACTCGAGCTGCCGCGTTTTGGACCAATTGGAGTTTTTGTAATAAGCCTGCAGGGCAACCACCTAACAGTGCATTACAGTAATCTAGTCTTGATGTCATGAATGCATGAATTAACTTCTCTGCATCTGAGATTGACAGCATATGACGTAGTTTAGATATATTCTTAAAATGGAAAAACGCAATTTTACAGGTGTTGGCGACGTGGCTCTCAAATGACAGATTACTATCGAATAGAACGCCAAGATTCTTTGCTGACGACGAGGGTTTTATGGAACATCCGTCAATAGTTAAACAGTATTCTTGGTTGTTACTTATAGCAGTTTTCGGTCCAATAAGTAACACTTCCGTTTTGTCCGAGTTCAGTAATAAAAAGTTGTTACTCATCCAGTTTTTTATATCGACTATGCATTCCATTATTCGATGGAACTGCTGTGTTTCATGAGGCTTCGAGGAAATATAAAGTTGAGTATCATCAGCATAACAGTGAAAGCTAACTCCGTGTCGCTTTATTATATCTCCTAGAGGTAGCATGTATAATGCGAAGAGCAGAGGCCCTAAGACTGAGCCCTGTGGTACACCGTACTGGACTTGCGATTTGCGTGACACCTCATTGTTTATTGCTACAAATTGAAAACGGTCGGATAAATAAGATTTAAACCATTTCAAAGCTATTCCCTTAATGCCGACATAATTTTCGAGTCTATGTAGGAGTGTGCTGTGGTCAATGGTATCGAATGCAGCACTAAGGTCTAGCAGCACCAATAACGAGATACAACCTCGGTCAGACGCCAATAGCAGATCATTTGTAACTCTGATCAAAGCAGTCTCTGTACTGTGACATGCTCTAAATCCAGACTGGAATTCTTCATTGATGTCATTCCTTTGGAGGAAGGAGCATAATTGAGTTGAAACTACTTTTTCCAGAACTTTAGATATGAAAGGTAGATTCGATATAGGCCTGTAGTTCCTTAGTTCTCTAGGGTCGAGTTGGGGTTTTTTGACAAGGGGCCTTATAACAGCCACCTTATATGCTTTAGGCACATGTCCTAATGTCAGAGATGAGTTAATAATACCAAGAAGAGGATCTATAATTTCTGGGAGCATCTCTTTCAGTAGATTTGTAGGTATAGGGTCTAGTATGCATGTTGTTGATTTAGATGATCTAATAATTTTAGACAGCTCATCTTGATCTACGGTATAAAATAATTGCATTTTCTCCTTAAGGGCGCTGTAGTTAGTTTGTTCAGCGGGTTTCACTTCTGATTGCATTGTTATAATTTTTTCTCTAATATCTTGGATTTTATATGTGAAGTAGTTCATAAATTCATCACTGCTATGCTGATATACAGGATCAGAAGTCACTGACGATTTATTTTTTGTTAATTTAGCCACCGTGTTAAATAAAAACCTAGGGTTGTGCTGGTTTTCTTCTATTAGTGATGAAAAGTAGGCGGATCTAGAAGTTATTAGGGCTTTCCTGTATTTTCGAATACTATCCTTCCATGCTGTACGAAATACCTCTAATTTAGTTTTCTTAAAGTTGCGCTCCATTTTTCGGGCCGCTTTCTTTAGAGCCTGAGTGTGTTCATTATACCACGGTGTGGGGCTGCCATTTTTAATCTTCTTTAAACGTAGTGGAGCAACTTTGTCTAGCGTTACCGAGAAGGTGGAATTAAAATTTTCAGTGGTAATGTCAAGATCTTCAACGTTATTTCTCATGATTTGAGACAATTCGGGCAGATTATCGAGAAACGCATCTTTGGTAGTTGAAGTTATTGTTCTACCATATTTGTAACAATGAGTTTTATTTGCAGCCGTAGGCCAGTGAAGCAAACATAATACCAGATAATGATCCGAAATGTCTTCACTCTGCTGAAGGATTTTAACGTCGTCCACATTTATACCGTAAGACAGTATTAAATCTAAAGTATGATTACGAAGGTGAGTGGGTCCTGACACATGTTGACTAATGCCCATGGAGTTAAGAGTGTCTTTGAAAGCCATTCCTAAGGCATCTGTAACGTTATCTACGTGGATGTTAAAGTCACCAACGACAAGGAGTCTATCTGCGGCCAGTACTAGTTCTGATAAGAACCCACCAAATTCTTTAATAAAATCTGTGTGGTGCCCTGGAGGCCTATATACAATAGCTAGAATCAATTTAAAAAGTGTTTTATCTTTAGTATTAGGTGTTGAAACATGAAGAACCATGACTTCAAAAGAATTATATTTAGAGTTCGACTTCTGGGAAATGCTAAGAGAGTTATTGTAAAGTGCTGCGACACCTCCCCCTCTGCCTTTTAGACGAGGCTCGTGTTTATAATAATAATCTTGGGGGACAGATTCATTTAAAGCAATATAATCATCTGGTTTTAGCCATGTTTCTGTCAAACAGAGCATGTCTATTTTATGATCTGTTATCATATCGTTAACAAAAAGTGCTTTATTAGAGAGAGATCTAATATTTAGCAATCCGAGTCGTAACAGTTGATTATCTGTATTTTGTTCATGTTTAGTTTGTTTAACGTTTATTAAATTACTTTCAAGAGGTTTACGCATTATTTTATGTTTGCTAATCCGGGGGACAGACACAGTCTCTATTTTGTGATGTTTGGGAGAACGGATTACTACATGTTGTACATTTTGCGTATTCTGCGACGTGAGACGGCAAGCAGACAGTTGGTTAAGCCATACTGTCTGCTCCCTGACCTGGGCCCCAGCGAGTCAAGTTTTAGCATTAGCATTAGGGATGTAACGATTCACTCAGCTCACGATGCGATGCGATTCACGATTCTGATCTCACGATGCGATTTATTCACGATTTACTCACGATTTATTTTTAAAAAATGAGTTGAAACAAATTAGAAATGAACAACTTCCCTTGCATGCCTTCTTAAATGCTTTACGTTTCTTTGCATAATAAAATAATGTTTTTTTCAAATAACAAAAGTAAACTGCGATTTTATAACAAATTAATAATAGAAAAAGTCTCTTTAATATAAACACACTAATACTGTCTGTGCTTTTCTTGGATTTTTTTGCATTTAAGAAATATCAGCATCCACGTTTAGGTTTGCAGTGAAAATAGCGGCCCCTGCTGTTCAAAGAATGTATTGCGATACAGTTCAAGCCTCAACCGAATTGAATCGTCACTCATTATAACCGATTTTTAACCGGCTCACGGTGAATCGTTACATCCCTAATTAGCATTAAGACTTTTTGCCATATTTCTAGACAGGATGGAAGTCCCAGCCCAGGAGGGATGGAGACCATCTCGTTTCAACAGGTCAGGTCTGCCCTCAAAACTCTTCCAGTTATTTATAAAAACTATATCATTCTGCAGGCACCACTCAGACAACCAGCCATTTAGTGATGATAATCTGCTGTAAATCTCATCACCACGATAAGCAGTGAGGGGGCTAGAGAATATTACAGTGTCTGACATCATGCTTGCGAGCTCACACACCTCTTTAATGTTATCTTATCTAATGTTACTAGGATATATCTCAGTGCTGATCATTACTTTGGCTAAAAGTGCATTTCAGATTGTTGATGGACTCTTGTTGGAGGTAACGATTCAAGTGGACGACTCCAACTTCCTCTGGCATGCGAGAGAGATGTCACAAAGATCGTGAGCTCTAATGATCGGAGAGAGCGGGGCTGAAATGGATGTGATCTGCGAGGATTGTGCAAGACTTTTGCGGTGAGCTCATTTGTTTATTTTTTGCTCGGAGGAGCGAAGCAGCCATTTGTTTTGGGCTAACATTTACATTTAGTCATTTAGCAGACGCTTTTATCCAAAGCGACTTACAAATGAGGTAAACAATGGAAGCAGTTGGAACAACATAAGGACAACAAAAAGCATAAGTGCAGTAAAAAACTGCCCTCATATAGTCTACCACAGTATACAAAGCAAAATATTTTTTTTAAAGGATAGAAAGAGAAAAGAGATAGAAGTCAGAAATGATCGGTCAGGTGCTGACGTAGGAGATGTGTTTTCAGCCGATTCTTAAAGATGACTACAGAATCTGCTGATCTTACAAATGTGGAATCGACCCAGAGAAGGTACGTGAGAGCGATGTTTTACCTTTTTGGGATGGCACCACAAGACGTCGTTCGTTTGCAGAGCGTAGGGATCTGGTGGGTACATAAGTCTGCATTAGCAAGTGAAGATAAGGGGGTGCCGAACCAGTGGTGATCTTGTAGGCCAGGAGCAGAGTCTTGAATTTGATTCAAGCGACTATAGGGAGCCAATGTAACTTAATGAAGAGAGGAGTGACGTGCGCTCTCTTCGGTTCATTGAAGACCACTCTTGCCGCTGCATTCTGGATCATCTGTAGAGGTTTGGTTGTGCAAGCTGGAAGTCCAGCCAGTAGCGCATTGCAGTAGTTCAGTCTGGACAGAACAAGAGCCTGGACTAGGACTTGCATAGCATGCTCGGATAGGAAAGGTCTAATTTTCCTAATATTGTAGAGGATGAATCTACAGGACCGATTGGTGCTGGGAACCTGATCTGGGAAGTTTAGCTGATCATCGATCTGGAAGATGTGATGATTGATGAGCCCAGTTGAATGGAGAAGTTGTGATGAATCTTTGTTTCGGTCGGGATTACAAGCAGTTCTGTTTTAGCAAGGTTCAGCTGCAGGTGATGGCACTTCATCCAGAGCAAAATGTCGCTCAGGCATGCTGACATGCATGCAGGCTGAAATGACAGGTGGAGTTGTGTATCATCCGCATAGTAGTGATAGGAAAAGCCATGTTTCCGAATGACAGAGCCTAGGGATGTCATGTATACAGAAAAGAGCAACAGTCCAAGCACTGAGCCTTGAGGCAACCCGTATCAAGATGTTGGGAGTCAGAGACCTCACCTCTCCAGGATACTCTTAATGACCTACCTGTGAGGTAAGACCTGAACCATTGTAGCACCATTCCAGAGACACCCATAGCCTTGAGGGTCGACAGAAGGATGTGGTGGTTAACGGTGTCAAAGGCGGCAGATAGATCCAGTAGGATAAGTACAGATGAGTTAGAGGCGGATCTTGCCAGTCTCAGGGCTTCAATGACAGAGAGCAGCGCAGTCCCAGTGGAATGACCGCTCTTGAAACCAGACT
Organism: Triplophysa rosa; assembly: GCF_024868665.1. Classification (NCBI taxonomy): domain Eukaryota; kingdom Metazoa; phylum Chordata; class Actinopteri; order Cypriniformes; family Nemacheilidae; genus Triplophysa; species Triplophysa rosa. The sequence goes on along the minus strand of NW_026634310.1, from coordinate 72,450 downwards.
GGTTGCTGTCCAGGAGGTTGTTCTGCGTGAGAAAGGAGGAGAGCTGGTTACATACAACATTCTCAAGAGTTTAGGCAATGTAGGGGAGGAGAGATACCGGTCTGTAGTTATCTAACAGTGCAGGATTAAGAGTGGGTTTCTTCGCAGTTTGCTGCATGCTGGTATGGAATGCCAACATTTGAGGGCCAACCCACTGTCCCCAAAATGGCCGACCTTCCCTTAGCACGTCTGCGTCTCTACATCTCTGAAGTTTCACGCGTTGCGTGCATTCGCATTTATAATACGTCCGTCTAAGCGTCCAATGCCTCCGTTACAGCCCCATACGTTAGCGGCCACAGCCTCCGTTCCGGCCCCATACGTTACCGGCCCACCGGGAAAATGCTCGGTACGCCAGATGGCCAAGTCCGCCCCTGGTGTCGCCGGAAGAAAATGATTGGGATTATGTTGCTTATAGTGCGAACGGGGCATTAGAAGTGTACAGCTGATGGACACTTCGTGCCCCTATGATTCTTTGCACAGATTCTTTGCGTGACGCCTCCGTATCAGCATGGGAAAAATGACGCTGAAGGGCACTTCAAGAAACAGTTCTTTGGTCCCTTACACCCTCCGAAGGGCTTAGGGCATAGGGAAGAACCCCTCCGAATGCCATTATGAGTGACCTCTTGAAAGTTAAAAAGACATCTATTTAAAGACATCTATTTGTTTTCTAAAGAGAAAGTGGCACAGATCAGAGCATGATTTCTTTCTGAGGTTCAGTTTAAAATCATTAATGCTATATATATATTTGTAATGAGTTTACCAGGTGCAGATTTAACTTGGATCATAAACAGTGTACTTTTTGTGATGTTGCAAAAATGTCACTTCTCTAGATAGAAAAGTCTGAGCGGGTAGACCTTCATGCTTTCCTTTTCTTGAATTTATTTGTGGAGCGCTGCGCCTCACAAACTGAGCCAAACTCATCAGCATATTGTCACCATTTTTCCCTTTCGTTTTGTTAATCTGTTAATTGTCAAATATTCCTTGTATATGCTAAATTGACAAATTAAGCACTGACTTGAACAATATGTTATTCACATATTGTAAACTAACTTATCTTTCCCATGTGTTCTCTTCAATCTCCCCCATTCCACACTGGATTGGCTATGACATCACAGGTGAGCATGCATAACAGTTTACTCAAACTTAATAAAATAAAAAGTACACATTAAATGATAACAGTAATTAAACAGGTTAACGGTGATAACCACACATTTTCCTTTTACAGAAATTTTCTTTACATTTTACACAAATAAATTAATTGAAACAGATACAGTCCGATTTCTTATTTTCAATCGGGCTACACCCTGAACTGTATTCTTACTTCGTAGTCTTGGAGGAGTAGCTTTACTGCTGGGTGTTTGGCATACAGAACCACAGGGTGTTTTACAGCAGGATCTAAAGTTTCAGCATGCCATAGCCTACCACCAACTCTAATTAGATCAGTAGCCTCGTCATATTCTGGAGCTAAGGTGAGTAAGTGGCTACTATGTGAAAGCTCCTTACCGGACTTCAGTTGCTGTAATTCCTCTGGGGAACTCTCATTCTGTACTTTCTGGAGGATGTAAGTCTCTGCTGTTTGGTAAGTACTTGCTGTAGGTCCCCCTGATTCTCCAGCCATCCCATGTAGCTCCCGTGCAATGGTTTCCATGAGTTCTTTCCATGTCAGGTGCTCACTACCAATTAGTTTCTTTGTGGTTACTACTCTACAGAATGGAGGTTTCTTGAGCTCAGACCTGTCAACCTGCAGGGTTGGCTGGCCAGTTCTCTGGTGGAAGAAGCAAGAATGGCGGCCCCTGACTCCACCGGTTGGGTCTAGACAGCTCTTTCGGGTTCTTTCCTCTTGTCAGATCATCAGCTGGATTTTGAACTAAATCCACGCGTTGCCAGGAAGTGATGTGGGTTAGCTCATGGATTTCAGCCACTCTGGTCCAGATGAAAACATTGAAATGGAAATTTGAACTCTGACTGAATCCAATACAGCACAGTAGTGGAGTCTGTCCAAAGTACTGTGTGGCGAATGGACAACGTTAACTCCTTACTTAAGAGCTTTGCCAACTGGGCACCAGTTACCGCAGAGCTCTAGACGTGGCACTGACAGGACTATTTTTGGTGGTACTCTGGAACGTGCCAGTACAAATGCCAGATGGATTTTGCCAAGCTGATCTTCAGTGCGCAGGTAAGCGACTGCTCCATATGCGCTCTCAGAATCAGAATCAGAATCAGAAAGAGCTTTATTGCCAAGTATGTTTGCACATACAAGGAATTTGTTTTGGTGACAGGAGCATCCAGAACACAGAAACAGCAACAACAGTACACAGAGACCATAACACAATAGAATACAGTACACAATGATTTAAATAAGGGCCTATGGGTATAAAAATTAAGAAATACAATACAATAAACATAAGATAAAGATATAGAGAGTGTAAAGCTATGTATGTATGTAAATATGTACAAGTAAAAAATAAGAATAGACTATTGTAATACAAGGTATGTGCTATATACAGCAGAATGAATGAAATATAATTTACAGAAAAAGTTGTATAAAAATAGATAGTGTATTATCTGGAGGATATAATTAATATTGCACTTAATTATTATTGCACAGAGTTATTAATTGCACGGTGTGTAAAAACATTTAACTGTTCAAGAGGTAGATGGCCTGAGGGAAGAAGCTGTTTTTGTGTCTGGTTGTTGTGGTGCTCAGTGCTGTGTAGCGCCGACCAGACGGCAGCATTGTGAAGAGATGATGGCTTGGATGTGAGAGGTCCAGGGTAATTTTCTGAGCCCTTTTCCTCACTCTGGATGTATACAGTTCTTGGAGGGTGGGCAGGGGAGCACCAATGATCTTCTCAGCAGTCCGTCCGAACCGTCCTCTGTAGTCTTCTGATGTCTGACTTTGTGGCTGAGCCAAACCAGACAGTGATGGATGTGCAGAGGACAGACTCTATGACAGCTGAGTAAAACTGTTTTAATAGAGTTTGTGGTAGGTTGAACTTCTTCAGCTGATGTAAGAAGTACAACCTTTGCTGGGCTTTTTTAGCAATGGAGCCAATGTGATTGTCCCACTTCAGGTTCTGAGATATGGTGGTGCCCAGGAACCTGAATGACTCCACTGCTGCCACAGTGCTGTTCATGATGGTGAGAGGGGGGAGTGCAGGGGGGGTTCTCCTGAAGTCCACAATCGTCTCCACTCTTTTAAGCGTGTTCAGCTCCAAGTTGTTATGACTGCACCAGACAGCCAGCTGCTCAGCCTCCTGTCTGTACGCACACTCATCACCATCCTGGATGAGGCCAATGAGTGTGGTGTCATCTGCGAACTTCAGAAGTCTGACAGAAGGGTCCTGGGCAGTGCAGTCATTTGTGTACAGGGAGAAGAGCAGTGGGGAGAGAACGCACCCCTGGGGGGTGCCAGTGCTGATTGTGCAGGCCGTTGGCTCTGAGGCATCGCTGAATATATGGAGGTCTGCAACAGCTCTTTCTTGGTCTACTGAGGCTGGTACATATGCTCTTGGGAAACTGATCTTGGGAAGGAACTGCAGCTCGTTTTCCTAGTCATTCCAGCTTTGGCTTAAGGTTTGGGGAAGTTGGGAATCGTCCCAGCTACGCCACTTGATCCAGTTGTTGTACCAATACCTTTGCCCTGGTAGTGTATGGAAGAATGTTTCCTTAGGTTGCTGGTTCGAATCCGGCTCGAAGGACCAGTTGTTGGACTGGGATTTTAATTTGATTTAAGGACTGTAGGGCGTGGTACACTTTGTCCTGGTCGGCTGATTAGAGCCCAAGAATTGAGTCAAACACCGTTCTGATCTTGATGATTATTTACTGAAGCATAGAAGGGTGTGGTTTTGTTCGATACACGCACACATTTTAACTAAGGACGGCTCGCAGTTATTCCGTGCAGCTCTTCTGTGCACCTCCCCTGCGTCATCTCCAGTAGCAAACAGTTTAAAGGGGCCGTGTACGGAAGCCGTTTATACAGTGCCCTGTACTGATTCCCGGTAAGGTGTCATGATGCTGATAGGATTGTCGATGTATAGATATACTCTGTCACCTAACAAGAAGCATCCAGGTGGTGGATATGCCGCAAGCTGGTAAACGGGGCTGCGACACAGGACTGTTGCATCACGTGTTATCCAGGGTAACCACACAACACATCAATAAACCTGCCACTGTGATCACAGATGGCTTGCAGTACAACAGAGTGAAAAAGTTTTCTGTTTTAGACATTTAAGGAGTAATATTAATTACCGAAATGTACTTGGGTTTAGAGAAACTACATAGTTTCAGTTTATTTATAAAGCACTATTAAAACAACAGGGTGTTGCACCAAAGTGCTGTACAGACAAAAGATTATTCAGACATAAAAATATAATAATAAAAATGATAAACATGCAGAATGAGAAAGACTCAACATCCTACAGTCTCCACTCATCACCAACTGATGGCTATTTGCATAGTTTGTCATCTCACTGTCCCTTATACACACATGTACTGTATATATCTGCTACCATGTAGTTACATGTATAAAAATGTATGTAAATTATATGTCACTGTTGTATTGCACATGTCTATTGTCGTAATTGTGTGTACAGAAACTTTTATTGTATTTATTGTCCTGTCACTACTGTATTGGATGGAACTGCATACAAGTTTTTCCACTGTTGCACTTGTGTATATGGTACAGTGACAATAAAAGTGATTTGATTTGAAAGTGGCGAGAAGCAGCTGTGGTTCTGTCATTTTTTGTAACGTTATTAACAAATGTTTACAGCTGCGCGTGGGAAAGAAAGTGCATAAGATGAGACCGCTATGACCACGAGTTAAAGCGCATCTCACATAGTCTCCTATTGCATTACATTCTCAGCTTCAAATCTGAAAATAATTCAATACAATAATAGTTCAATACGATAGTATAATAAAATACAATAATATAACAAAATTTTAATTATATAGATTAGATACACAGGGTGTTTTGCATATCGTCGCTGTCGGGCGGAAACCTCCTATGTCCAAATTTGGTCAATTTAATATTTTTTCACAAATCGATGCTATTGGTCAGTCCCCATGTGGGTCTGTTATTTTTAAAAATTATTAACCAATCTAAAGTGTTGAAAATAGCTTGAGAGCAAATCTCTTAACTCTATTGGACACTTCAATTGTCTGAGAAGTCTCGTAATTCCACCTCTTCTTCACTCCGCGGGAGCTTCTCGGCATTACGTCTCCTGATTGAAAGTTTTTTAGACAATAACGAGTGAAAATAGTTAGGTTAGATACATTTGAGTAGGTCTGTTTTGTTAAAAATCGATTGCTGTAATGCTTCGGTGCAGAAGGAAGTCCGTGAGCCACGAAGGTAAATTTGCGAGCAGATTCGGCTAATTTCGCATATTAGACAGCCTAGTCAGCTCATCGTTTTTTGTATTACATCACTTATAGTTCTTAAACCTTTAAAATAGAGTTTAGGAAGATGTATGTAACCACAGTCGTTAGCTTTGGTTAACAATTGAAGCCTTTTCTCTTGTCAAGAGGCTCAACGCAACCGCCGACTTTATTTGCGTGCAGATTAATTTCCGCCTATATTAGACAGCCTGTTTAACGTTTTATTTTGGTATTGCATCACTCATAGCTCTAACATTTAAAATAGAGTTTAGGAAGATGTATGTAACCACAATCATTAGCTTTCATTAGCTCTTAAAGCCTCGTCTCTTGTCAAAAGGCTCAACGCGACCGCAGACTTTGATGAACACTGCTGGCAGCAGCGACGTCTGTGTCCGTACCATTCTTATCAATGACAGCGTAATCTCGTATCTCCCTGCTCCCAAGTAATAAACCTTGTATCTCCGATTAAACATGGTTTTGGGTAAATGTTGTGTTAATGTTGGTACACAACAGTATATGATAGCAATATAAGGTATAATACCAACTTTAACGATACAATGTTTAATTAAAGCTGCGAGCAGCAATGATCGGGCCCTCGCAGAAAGTGCCACCGCAACCCGATTGCATAAGGAAAACAGTGAATGGCAGGCGATAAAATTAATGCAGGCGAATTATAGTAGGATTTGTTATTTATTTAAATGTGCCACATTCCCTTTTGACAGCTGGTGGCACTATTGCTATAAGTGAACACTGACATGGATATGTTTTCAGGCCAAGACTATTATCAAACATGTGAAGTGTGAGGCCGGTCAGACATTGTGTGCCTGAGTTACTATAGCTTCCTGTTTATGGTGAAACATCAAACATCAAACGCCCCTCAACGAAAAGTCAGAAACTTGCAATGTATCATCACAAATGTCTGAAGATCATACTGGCCAAATATATTGCTGACCTGTTTGAATCTCTATGAGTTCATCACAGTTTGAAACATGCCACTTCCTGTTTCCTGCAGGTGGCGCTATAACAGTATCTGAATATTACCATGTAGATGTCTTCAGGCCAGGACTTTTATCAAATGTGTGAAGTCTGGGGCCTGTTGGACATTGTATGCCTGAGTTACAACAACTTCCTGTTCATGGCGAAACGCCAAACTTTGGCAGGCCGCCAGGGTCACGTTCCCCCACGAAAAGTCAAGATCTCCGCAATTTAGCTTCGCAAAGGCCTTAAGATGAGAATGACATGAAAATGATGTTGATCGGATTAAAACTCTAGGAGGAGTTCGTTAAAGTACGACGCCTGCAAAAAAAAAATTTTTAAAAAATTTACCAAATTGCACAGGAAATAAAAAATAACGGACTTCCTGTTGGGTTTAGAGATATGCTCCAAGAGACTATTCTTAATGATTCGGGGTGTTCTATGAACCCACAAAATTTGGTGCATGTATGTTTTGCGTAGCGGTCTGGGCAGTTCTAGGTGACGCTAGCGAGCCATTTTGCCACGCCTAATTTTGAAACCCCTATCAGACGTAAATTTTCGCCAGGTCTGATGCGTGTGCAAGTTATTGTGAGTTTTTGAGCATGTTTAGGCCTTCAAATTAGCGATCAAAGAGGGAGAAGAACACAGAAACAATAGGGCTCTGCACTGCAGTGCAAGCCTGCGGCTTGCTCCTCCGTGCTCGGTTTTGGAGATACGAGGATTCCGCCCGACAGCGACGAAATGTTTATTACATTTATTTTGAATTTGAAAGTACACTTTTTATGTAATACCATAATTTGCGCAACTATCCTGTTTCCTTTGTGACGACATTGCAGGGCATTCCAAATGAGATATTACTGTCAGCAAAGTCCACGTCAACGGATATCCTGTGCTCAGAGAGCAGGGAGCAGTGATCACTGCATAGGAACCCTATGAAATGGAACGCAGCTTAAGTTTGACACCTGTTCCGTGTGTACAGTGATGTGTGAAATCAAACGCATCTAATAATAAAATAAAAATACTGTATGTATATGTTATGATGTATTTAACACTGTAATTGAAAACTACACACCCTGAAATACATTGAGTTTAAAGGGCTAGTTCAAAAATTCTGTCATCATTTACTCACCCTCAGGTTGTTTCAAACCTATATACACACATTTCTTTGTTCTGTTAAACACAAAGAAAGATATTTGTAAGAATGTTAGCAATTTTCAGTTCTGTGACATCATCCACTACCATAGTAGGAAAAAAATATGTATCTTTTTTTGTTCTGTTGAACACAGATTGAGATATTATGAAGAATTTAGGAACAAACAGTTCTGGGGCAACTTTGACTACAGTTTAATTTATCCTACTATGGCAGTTAGTGAAAATTGCTGACATTTTTCCTAATATGCTTTCTGTGTTCATCAGAACAAAGTAATTTATACAGGTATGAAATGACATGAGGGTGAGCAAATGATGACATAATTTTCATTTTTGGGTGAACTATCACTTTAAATAAGCATACAATATGAAGGGAAACCCTGTATTTTTTTCCTAATCTTACACAACAACTATAATTTAAACACATAAAACCATAAATCTCCCATGAAAATAGCTTTGTCCTGGGATATAATTCATTACAGACACAAAAGTCAACTAAATGGGTAAAAACTGACTGAATGAGTCATCTGTGAAAGTGTTTAAAGTCGCTTTGCGTTGGGTGTTTTGCAATCATTGTGAAAGATCTTTGTGTAACACTTAGTATGGGGAAGGGGCCTATGTATTTGGGACTCAGCTTTTTGCAAGGCTGCCGCAGGCGGAGGTCCCGGGTAGACAACCATACCAGTTGTCCCGGTTGGTATTGGGGAGTGGGTGCACGTCGGGTATCCGCATACCTCTTCTGTCTGCAGATCGCCTGCTGCAGGTGTTGGTGAGCTGAGTCCCATACCCTCTCGCTTTCCCGAAACCAGTGGTCCACGGCTGGCACCGTAGAGGGCTCCCCTGACCAGGGAAACATGGGGGGTTGGTAACAGAGTATGCACTGAAAAGGGGTTAGTCCAGTAGAAGCCTGACGGAGGGAGTTTTGCGCATACTTGGCCCAGGGTAGGAAACGGTGCCAGCCCTGCTGATGATCGTGGCAGTAGGATCTCAGGTACTTCCCAATATCTTGGATCTTTCGCTCAGCTTGGCCATTAGCTTGAGGGTGGTAACCAGAGGTGAGACTGACAGTGATGTTGAGGTGCTGAAAGAAGGCCTTCCAGACCCGTGAGGTAAACTGGAGGCCCCTGTCCGACACAATGTCCTCCGGCAACCCATAGTTGCGAAACACATGATTGAAGAGTGCCTCAGCTGTTTGAAAGGCTGTAGGGAGACGAGGCAATGGGATAAGTTTGCAAGCCTTCGAGAAGCGATCAATGGCCACTAGGATTCATGTGTATGTCTCGGACAGGGGGCCCATCTGGCCTGTCGGGGATTAAGACGTCTGCCGTTCTTCAGGTATTCGAGATTCCGATGATCTGTGATGACCACAAACAGGTGATTATCCCCCTCCAGCCAGTGCCGCCATTCTTCCAAGGAGAGCTTGATCGGTAGCAGTTCCCGGTTTCCGATATTGTAGTTTTGCTCCGCCGGGGACAGCTTTCGTGAGAAGTAGGCACATGGATGGAGACGCGGAGGACTCCCCTGCCGTTGAGACAGCACGGCACCCACTCCGGTGGTTGAGGCATCGACTTCAACAACAAAGGGAAGTGCTGGGTCTGGAAGACAGAGCGAGGGTGCCATGCAGAAGGCGTTCTTCAAGTGGTTGAAGGCGTTGAGAGCCTCGGTACTCCAGGACAGAGATTTGGACCGTTTGCTAATCATGGAAGTGAGAGGTGAAGCAATGGAGCTGAAGTTTGTGATGAAACATCTATAGAAATTTGCAAATCCTAGGAAGCGTTGGGACGTGGCCAATGGTTAACGCCGTCCACCTTCCCCTGGTCCATACTGACTGAATTGTGTGAGATGTGGTATCAGAGGAAGTGAATGGAGTTGCTATGGAATTCGCACTTTTCTAATTTGAGGTAAAGATGGTGTTGCCGGAGACGCGACTCGGGAGACGTGAGAGATGTGGTCAGCTGGTTGCGGGAGTATATGAGAATGTTGTGTAGGTAGATTATGAATAACAGCCTCTCGATGGCGCAGTCCCATGGCCGATGAGGAGGTATTTTGGTAGCCAACTGCTTAGAAAACACGTCCTGGAACACCCCATATTCCTTTGGAACCGTGGTGCTTGTATGGATCTCTGGACTCTCCACTGTGGTTGAACTTAGGCGTACTTGACTGGGCACGATGGGTGGTAGAGAATTGCCGGGACCTTGCTTGGGGACGGAGGTCTCGGAAACCGGAGAATGAAGCTTGGGGATCGACAGGTCTCCTTCCAGTGGAGGATCTTGCTGGTATTCCAGTCAATGTGGGGTTGATGGAGATTCAACCAGGGGCGTCCCAGGACGATGTCGGAGGTTGAACCCTCCAGAACCCAGAAGGAGATGGTCTCTTCATGCTGGTTCCTTACTTGAAGGGAGATCGCGGGAGAGTGATAGCATACCCGGCCTCGACCCAATGGTTTTCCTAAAATGTTGTGAATCCGTAAATTCTGCGACTTCCGTTGGCGCGGTAATCGCAGAGTCCTTAGCATGGAGAGGGATATGAAGTTTCCTGCAGCACCAGAGTCTATAAGGGCTTTGCTGAAACAGAGGAATGAGGGGAAGTCACTATAACATTTATATGGGTAAGACCACATGAGGCAGACATGGTGCATCGTACACACCATGGGTCGAGGAGGGCGGACGGGACAAGTAGCTATCATATGACCAGCTCCTCCACAATATAAACAGAGCCGCTGGCAGATGCGACGGAACCCATCTGGCAATACACGACGACACTGTGGGATTGGAGAATCTTATCCAGTACACTGTTCGTATGTCGCAAAGACTGGTGGCTGTTCCTCCGACGAAATCCACTGCATCTCCTCCACGCCACCCCATCAGGACACCGGAGTAATTGATCTTGCGATGAGAGGAGGCCCTCTCACTTCAGAGTTGACACTGAAGTACAAACCCGCTGCATTCCTCCGCGATGCCGGAATATTGGATAGTGGTGGCCATGGGACTGGCTACTGCACCAGGTGGTGGGGGGGAAGAGGGCATTACAGTTGGAATGGAAGAGGATGGTGTGGTCATCGTTGGTTCGTGGTCAGATCTTCTGTAACACTTCCAGAGGACAGATGCCACACAGGGGAACTGAGGTGTAATGTAAAGGTTTATTTCCCAGGGTTGAAGACAGTGCAGACAAATCCACAAAACAGGACTCAGTAAACATCCACAGGTAAATAATCCAAGAGACAACAGGGGTGTATTCCAGAAAGCAGGGTTAATTTACCGTCAGCTAAACCATGAACTCTAGGTTGATTAACCCAAACCTTGCTTACTCGGGGTATGTCGGTTCCAAATCACCTGAGAAGAGTTAGTTTAATCAACCTCCCGAAAGATACCCAGAGTTAACGCGCGCTCACAGAAACAACATGAAGACATTGTCAATGGATCACAGATTTCACGAGTCACCATGGAAACAGCCGGGAAGCTTAAAGTTTTTGACTGTAACACAACATTATAAATCAGAGGTTTTTTTCACAGACTTAAATCTGCATCAGTGTATAAAGTGCGGGATAAAAATCATAAAATGTAATTATTTAGGTTATGTGTTTATAAAACTATAAACGCTATAAATTAATTATTTAATTAAAGATATACATATTTTTAATATATGCACTATTTTTATACTATAATATTTAAAATATATACTCATCATGGCTAGCTTTGTTACATAAACTGTAGATTTGTTGAGATGTTTGTAACTGTAATTTTAACGTGTTTACCATGGTATTTTACCAAATTGTGTTGTGTATATGTATCACATTGGTAATTTTGAAGGCAGTATTAAACCTCTTTCTTGTTCCTTCTCTGTATGTTACTTAAAAATATATACCTTTATTTGGTTTTCTGAAAACTGACTTTGCATTGTATCAGCTTTATTTGCAACAGCTGCTGATGTAGTCATATTAATGGAGAATCTTTTAATTCTAGAAACTACTACATTGGTCATAATTTTGGAAAACAAAATGTGCAATGCTTTTCAGTACACTACACTATGTATGATAATTAATTTACAGCAGAGGAACACATAATAATCATGTAGCCTTTATACATCCCTTTGAAATACACATACATTTTGTTTTTTTTGTTTGTTTCTTTTGACTTTGTTAGCTAAAAGGCCATGGCTTTCCAAATGTTAAAAGAGGTGGAAACGGCCTATCCTGAAAGGCTAATTGTAATTTGGAGAAAGGCCTTTCAATGCTAAACTGTAGGAGGAGGCTCAGGATCAGAAAGACATTTTTGTGGAATACAGTCAGTATGAAAAACCTTAAGTCTAAGTTTTTTATGTATTTTTTATGTAAATGGTTAAGATTATAAAACTGCCAGCCTGGGAATCGAACTCGCAACCTTCAAGTTTCAAATCTGGCTCTCTAACCATTAGACCACAACTATCTTTGACCCAATGCATCAAATATTGCATAATAAGTGGACAAGAGTAGGCTAATGCTATGCAATCCTCGGGAGTTAAAATACTTCACTATTAACATCCTTTAACTGTTGGAAATTGTAAGATATATCCAGTGATATTTGGAGATGTTTTAATGAACCTAATTCAAAGTATATGCAATATTTAATATAAATAGCCTACATAAAGTTTAACAATAACAGTTTACATAATTTTATTTAAAGATTATTTCATTTTGAAAGGTTAAATAATAAAATTAATTGTGAATGCTGAATTGCGATGGGTGAGATTGTAAATGTAATTGTAATATTGCTGAAAAATTATAATATATTATACATAATCTGTGCTTCCACGCCCACTTGAAACTCATCAAGAACGCACACATGCGCAGACAACCCCTAAAGCTTAGTAACATTTCCTTGAACTAATGAACTAACCCATTTCCTTGAACTAATGAACTAACCCTGGAACATAACCTGCTCCGGTTTGGACTGTGCTGCGAAAATGGGCATGGGCGATTCCTCCATCTTTTACATTTCTGTAGCAAGAGGTCACGCTGTGACGTTTTGATATTCTATTGGTCTCACGCACTCACGTTCACCAAACTTGAACTTTGCAATGGAGCGAGATGCGAAATATCTTTGGACGTGCTTGCGGTCTGTCGCATTCGCATGCGTATTAATGGAAGTCAATGGAAGGAAAAGTCAAGTGCGACCGCGCGGATTTATGTTGCGGTTCTATCGTGCTATAAGTAATGCGGTATGTTAGCAAACTTTAGTGACCTTTTGCAAACGTTTCAAGTATTGAAGAACATGAATATGAACACAAGAGTCAATTTAAAAAACCAAATGATAATTTTTTGTTTAAATCCTTATTAATGCCCATCCATGTTGGAAAATGTCATACCCCTTCGTTTGAAGTGAGGTCCCGAAAAATCTTCGTTTGAAGGGTTATATGGCACTTATCCCTCCTACCCCTCCAAACAAAAGAGAATCGAGATAGACCTACCCCTTCACGTGAATGCACTAAACCGAGGGGTAGGGGGAATTGCAGGGCTAAGGGGTAGAAATGGGATTGGGCCTGAGTTTAGTGGTGAAATTAAATAGTTACATTGATGGATGGCCGCTCTCATTTCAGAGAAGATACAAACCCTGAATAAAATGACAGAGCAACACAACCAGAGGGTGACGAGGGAGGCATGACGAGAGCCGTGGGAGGAGGAAGCGAGGCGTCACACCGGCCTCGCATCTCTCACGGAGGAGATCGGAAGCATAAAAGGACGAGCGACAGGAGGATACGGCGAGAGAGGACCGGGCCCGGACATGTTAAGTTTTGTTTATGTTCGTGTGGCCTTTTTACTTCCGGATTATTGTTTGTTAATTTTTTATTAAAGTTCATTGTGATTGTTCGCCGGTTCCCGCCTCCTTCCTTCCCTTTTATTGAGTTTATTACACAGAGATGAACAGTTTTGTCTATCTGTGTTCTCCTATCTCATATACATTTAATCAAATGAAATCAGATCAACAAAATCCATCTTTAACGCATACTGTTTAAGGCAGGCGTGAATTGATTTATACTGTAATTATAACGGCATACATTATGTTAGGGGATTAATGTTTTAAATATAACTGTTTTATTGTAGAAATATTAACTGATTGAAAAATAAATAATTAATATGAAACCAAAGGTGGTGGCAAGTCACTGTATTACAGTTTTTTTCAACTGCTAACAAGCATTGTTCAATACTGAAGCCACATTTTCAAAACTCTTCACACAGTCTGCATTACCAACATGACTGTTGGCCAAACAGTTCATCTCACCTCCAGAACTCACTCCGACTAACAAAACACTTCATCTATGTCTCAAAATAAGCTCATTCCAACATAACACTGACATCAATTCTCATTAAGAAAACATACATTTCATTCATAACATACTGACCTAAAAAACACTAACAACAAGGAGCATTACAGAAATGATGAACTTTATTAGTAAATGCTGAATTATTTGTCTCATAAATCAGTCTTTCAAATAATTCGAATAACTCATTTTTACTTTAATGAATGTACTACAGCATTTTTTAACCAGTCTTGTTACATATGCGTACAGTAAGTTTTCTTACTTTGTTTATACAGTAAACAAAATACAGTGAAAAAAGAGGAAAAAGGTTCCAGGGCTGCAATGATGAAGAATAAAAAATAAAATAAAAATTCAACACATCAACAAAAGTACAGTGAGGGTTCTAGTCCTCCCTCTCTCTTGCATTTGACCACAAGTTCTCATCAACATCACATGTGATGTCTTCTCTGGCCATGCATCGTGGAAATTATCGTCTGGAATGTCTAATTCAGTTACAGCATCATCAAAGGATGCTTTTCTCACCTGTTGTTCTGTCGGAACATTTCTACTGTTGATGCAACTGTTGAACGCGGCAGATTTGGTTGCACCCTTAGACCGCCTCTCTCAAAGAGAGATTATGATTTACATGATCAATAATCTCATCAGAGATGACGGCTCTTGGTCTTCCTCTCATGCGTTCTCCCTCTCTGAACCACTCTTCTTTGATCCATATTTCCTAACATCCCCTTTATAAATACAGTAAATCATGGTAATGAGACTAAAGCAGATCACCTGAGTAGGATTTCAGCTAAATTAGTTTACGTAAAATAATGACTGCAGAAATACATAGCATTAGTCATCATTCTGTTTTAAAGGTGTTTTTAACAATTTTGAAAGCAGTGTGTTAGCAATTGAAAAATGTGCTGTAAATTCATAGTGTTTTGCAGGTTGTGGACTATGAATGACGAAAGTGTTTGTGAATTTTGAAAAATGTGGTCACTGAATGCATTTTGTCTGAAAGCAATGAGAAATGAGTCACAGTTTGGTCTGCACAGACATCTGTTTTACTGAATGTGTGAAGAGTTTTGATAATAATGTGGCTTCAGTATTGAACGATGCTTGTTAGCAGTTGAAAAAAACTGTAATGAGTATGTATTAGCAAAGAAGATTTCAAAGGTCTGGACTCAGGTGCCACCACGTGCCTTTCTCAGGGGAAATGGTCAGGCACCTTTATGCCTTCAGAACTTCTGACCGTTCTGCAATCCAAGGCTGGTTTGGCCAGTAAGGCACCTCTAGCAGAACTCGATACTCGAAGATCAAGTTTGTTAAGGCACTTTGTGTTTTCTGTCCACCAATTAATCAAATCATCACATGAAGTTTCGAAACAAGTGACTGATGCATTAGAGCAGTTGACAACACGATAAAAACTAACGATGTAAAGAGGCGAGTGAGGCCGTCAAGGTGCAGTTTGAAGCTGTGAATAAGCGGAGCATGAGACTGATGCACATATACATGATGTATTATTGTATGATCAACATTGGTTAGGACTTTTTTACTGTGATAGATGTTTTTAGTAAACGGAGAGTGACGTACTGAAAGAAACGATACCGGTTAAAATTTGAATGGTATCCAACCCTAATTACAAGGCACCTTAACAAAAGACACTTTAGCAAAACTCTCTATGAAGGTTCTATTTGACATTTTTGTCAAAACCGAGTTATTCACATATTCGCATTCTGTGACAACTGATGTGAAGTTTTTTTCTTGAAAAAAAGGTCTACTGGACAATCTTCAAAAACGATGAAGCTCAGAATGCAGATAGTATCTTATAATTCCAAAACTGTCTGTGGATTGATAATAGCAGTTATTTTCATAGTTTACTGTAAGACACAAGCTGCGAACTATCCTGAAAACTGTGTTTGAACCCCCAGCATGTGTTGAAACAAGCACATATTTCTTTTGAGAGGTTGGGTCAGATGTAGAGAGAGAACAGCAATCCTCTGGAATGCTTCATGTGTTACTGCTCATCCCGACAGCTGTTATTCAACAAACCCTTAGATTTATAAATGTAGCATGGCGGCCAGCCCAGATAAATGGGGAAAACACAAGTTAGATCCAAAAAAACTAAGAGGCACGAGTAATGGTACAAAAGGTTTTTTTATTTTAAGTTACTTTAAAATGTTTGGCCAACACAGAACAGACCATAAATAAAAAACAAAACAGGAGACTGAGGCTTCCTACATAAAGGAGCGGGCTGGTACAGCAGCACACATTATACACATCCAAAGCACACCAATAAAGTCACAAAATACACAGCAATCGATGACACAGCAATAGTGACAACCCTTGGGGATGCAACACCACGAACCAGCCTGCTACTGGAAGCACTCAGCTCCTAAAAACAAGAAAAAAAAACTATTAGAAAAGAATCAATTTAATACACATACTACTACATAAAGAAAACTCAAAAGAAACCAACTCAAACACAAACAAATGACCATAATCTTAAAGTACATAGTCACCGACAAGCAAAAACAGAAAACCAACTTTTTACTGTCACTACTAATACCTGTCGAAATGCTAAAGTCTCAAAACGACACAAACCACAGTTACCGTATAGCAGTAATCGATACAATTGCTCAAGATTGTAATGGCAGGGACACTGGGCATACCTACACCAATGGAATCACAGAAGTGTAGAAACATCACATAACCCAAGACCAGTTAAAGGGATAGTTCACCCAAAAATGATCTCACCCTCAAAATCATTTGCTCACCCTCATGTCATTTCATACCTGTATAAATTACTTTGTTCTGATGAACACAGAAAGATATTAGGGCGAATGTTACCAATTTTAAATTCTGTGACATCATTGACTGCCATAGTAGGAAAAATAAAATGGAAGTCAAAGGTGAACCTGCACTATTTGTGTTCCTAAATTCTTCAAAATATCTCACTTTATGTTTAACAGAACAAAGTGCTGTATACAGGTTTGCAACAACCTGACGGTGAGCAAATGATGACAGAATTTTCAGTTTTGGGTGAACGAACACTTTAAGGATCATGAAATTACAAAATGACCAACGTCACAGTTTCCACATGGTTGTCATCATCACAATACGTGGCCTAATGGTTAGAGAGTCGGACTCGTGACCAGAAGGTTGCAGGTTGGATTCTCAGGGCCGGCGGGTAACGACTGAGGAGCCCTTGAGCAAGGCACCTTACCCCTACTTGCTCCCCGGGTGCTGCAGTGATAGCTGCCCACTGCTCCGGGTGTACGTGTGTTCACCACTTGCTGTGCGTGTGTTCACTACTCTCTGGATGGGTTAAATGCAGAGGTCACATTTCGGGTATGGGTCACCATATCTGACTAATAGGTCACTTTCACAATAGTGACAATAAAAGAACTCGCACAAATAGAAAAAAAATATATAAAAATGGGAAAATACTCACTTGGATACTAGGCCATGCTGTAATTAAAGGGACGGTTCACCCAAAAATGAACATTTTGTCATTTCCTCTCCTTCGAGTTGTTCCAAATCTGTATACATTTATTTGTTCTCATGAACACAGATAAAGATATTTGGAAGAATGCTTATAACCAAACTCATTTGGCCCCCCATTGACTACCATAGCAGGAAAAATACAATGGTAGTCAAAAGTTCCCCAAAGAACACTTTTGTGATCAACAGAATAAAACATTGATAAAGTAATTTCTCTTACAATGGGAGTCAATGGGGGGCGAGAATTTTTTGGTTATAAGCATTCTTCCTCATATCTTTCTCGGTGTTCATTATGAATAAAATTATACAGATTTGAAACAACTCGAGGGCGAGTAAATGACAGAATTTTCATTTTTAGGTCAAGTATCAGAGTGGCTCAGAGGACGAACAGAGGAGACGCGCTGCCTTGACTGCCCTCACTCATTCTTTTTTAGCACAAAGCATACAAAACATTACATTAAAATCTCAATTAAAAACCATTCTAGGTCATCTAGTTTTAAATTAGACTTGCCAAGCTGACTCACCGACGACGTAACGCTCACAGTGATGTCCACAACGCTCATATAAGAACTTTTTTCAGCCTTTACAACAGCCACAGCAATCGCTGCGATTTTGGCCATATTAACAGCAATGTAATGAGCATGTATTACATTAACACCAGACTTCATTCAACGCGTCAAACAAACAGCATTGAACTTACAAACAGTACGTTTCAACCCACCAGCACACTCATTAGACCCCCGCTGTCGTGTATAACACGAGGCGCCCAGCATCACACTGCAACACACCAAAAGCAAGAAAATCACTAACCCAACAAAAATAAGGTAGCCAAGCAGCTAACCGGCTACAAACACATACCTCCGTACTAGGGCATAAAGGGGCGGGGTTTCGACCATGACGCACGCCCCAGAGGCATTAGCACCTGGTTTATATGTGCTAGCAGTAAAGTAGCCGCTGATTGGTTAAATGGTTAATGTTTGTGACGCATTTAAGCAACTCACAAGCATCGACACATAAACAACAGGATTCTTCAGAGAAACGTCACAGTCCAGCAACCTCATCTTTAGAAATCCTCATGCTGTGGATCAGTAAAATGTTCCGTTTCGCTTTGTTGGTTTTCTCTTTGGTTCAGCTCAGTCCAGCTCTGCCAGTCTCTCAGAAACATCTGCTGTCCTGCTGCGGCTCTGCAGATCCTGTGGACAACTGTCTCAACACAATTCAAACATCTGAGGTAAAACTCCCTTTACTGAGTATAAACTAACTTGATTCTCAAAGTTAGACACAATGCTGGATGTCGTTGAGGGGTGTGAGGAGTAAACACTGGAGGCCGGTGAGGGGTTGATGCTGGAGGCCATTGAGGTGCGAGGGGTCAACACTGAGCCGTAAGGGGTTGACGATGGAGGTTGTTGAGGCATGAGGGGTTGACACTGGAGGCAGGTGCGGTGCAAGGGGTTGAGAGTGGAGGCCGTTGAGGTGCAAGGGGTTGATGCTGACGGCCGTTGAGGTGCGAGGGGTTGAAGCTGGAGGCCATTGAGGTGCGAGGGGTTGACGCTGGAGTCCATTGAGGTGCGAGGGGTTGACGCTGGCGGCCATTGAGGTGCGAGGGGTTGAAGCTGGAGGCCATTGAGGTGCGAGGGGTTGACGCTTGGAGGCCATTGAGGTGCGAGGGGTTGACGCTGGCGGCCATTGAGGTGCGAGGGGTTGAAGCTGGAGGCCATTGAGGTGCGAGGGGTTGACGCTTGGAGGCCATTGAGGTGCGAGGGGTTGACGCTTGGAGGCCATTGAGGTGCGAGGGGTTGACGCTTGGAGGCCATTGAGGTGCGAGGGGTTGACGCTTGGAGGCCATTGAGGTGCGAGGGGTTGACGCTTGGAGGCCATTGAGGTGCGAGGGGTTGACGCTTGGAGGCCATTGAGGTGCGAGGGGTTGACGCTTGGAGGCCATTGAGGTGCGAGAGGTTGACGTTGGAGGCCGTTGAGGCATGAGGGGTTGACATTGGAGGCAGGTGCGGTGCAAAGGGTTGACCGTGGAGGCCGTTGAGGTGTGAGGGGTTAACGCTGTAGGCCAGTGAGTGGTTAATGCTGGAGGCCGTTAAGGTGCGAGTGGTTAATGCTGGAGGCCGTTGAGGTGAGAGGGGTTGATGCTGGAGGCCGTTGAGGTGCACGGGGTTGACGGATTGTACTTTTAATCTAGTTTTTAGAGATACATCTCATGCACTTCTTTATAACAATGTAGTTGTCCACTTGTCAGCGTGTACTATTGTGACACAAAAGTGTTCTTCAATTAAATAAATTGTGCTAATTTAGTCTTTTAGACAGTTCAGTATTCAAACAGTACACTTAAAAGTATACTAATACTAGTATGTACTAACAAGTATACTTAAAGATTTTTTTATTCATTTTAAATATGCACATCATTTTTACTTTATATTTTACCGTAATTACTACACTTGCAAACATATGCTGTACAAATACATTTACAATAAACGACCGAACTCAATCTTTTGAACAGATGAATTTACAAAAATTATTTGTAATAATTCAGTAACAGTAAATAAATTGACATGTTTTAAATGTTCTTGGATGGTGATCGATGTGATGGTTCAGTTCTTCCATTTGTTCTTCTTAGCGGGCAGCTGTCCGGTTGCCTCCAGGTATATGTTAATGAGTTCCTCCTGTACAGACGGCAGACACGGTTGATATCTGCTGTAGTCCATGGTGTACTCGCCTTTACCCTAAACAACACAGATACAAAACGCACTCAACATGAAAGAGCATTTACGACCCATTTGATTTTCTGCAGGTGAATTTGATTGGTTCTATGTGTCTTAATGTTAACCCTGTTGAAAAAAACAGCATATGCTGGTTAGTTTTGAAGTATGGTAGCTGGTCCTGAGCTGGTTTAAGAGGGTCCTGAGTAGGGATGGGCATTTTTCAATAATTTCATATTCAAATATTTGAGCTAATAAAAAACGAATATTCGAATATTGGTTTATTTAAATTAAGTTAATAATGACATAATTTGTTACGTTTTTATTAGTCACAATTTCACATCAAGCTTATGATTATCATTAAATAGTCATAATGCATTAATATTATATCCTGTATATCGTTTTTTTATGTTGAAAAAATAGAAAAATACATAAAAACTGCATTTAAACCTGCGTGGAACGGTATAATACAAAAAGAAAAGAAAACAGACAAAACAAAACGAACAAAACGCAACGTATATCGACAGTCTGTGATATATGGTTATCTTGTTTATTTTGTTTTACATGTGCTTGATAAGAAAAACAAGCATATAGGTCTATTTTACTCTGGTGAAAGTCTGTTCAACAAGCCGACGGTTAACAAGCCGACAGCATAGAAAACGCGCTGCTCTTCTCTAACTCCCGGTAACAAAACCCAGATCTGACAAGAATACCTGGCTTTATTGTTTATAATGTTGATAATAAATAAACGGGCTTGATACCTCATGCCGACTGTTAAGATCCTAAAAAATACCCCGCAACAAAGACGGAGCCCATAGTGCTTGATTCCCTGATTACGTGACCGTCATCTGAAGAAGATATTCTGCTGATCAGCACGCATATAAATATTGTTTTCTTTGTCGTTCACGGTCAGTGTCTGTCTTGTTTAGCTTTGCATCAATAAATAAGGTAGGCCTATTTATTTCAACTAAGGTAAGGAATTACAGCGCGTTTTAAAACAAACAAAAAAAGCATCCGTGCGAATTTATTTAGGCCTACAGGCTGTAACTTGAAGGCGACGACCCTATTTGAACTTCTAGAAGGAAAATTCTTGCTTTTAGGTATGGAAAAATGTGCCAGTCTTATGTTAAGGCCAAATTCATTAACATTTGTTGCAGTGAAATGTACATTTTCATGTTTCAAGTTGTTGAAATTAGCATTAGGCCTACTTAATATATTTTTAACGAGCGAATATGAATTTACTAAGAACAACCGCTGCAAACAAGTAATGGTAATAAATGAATTATTGTTGTTAATCATTTAATATTACGTTGATATATTTATACCTAATGTAAGTAATGTTAACGAATTCTGTGGCTCACCAGTTTTGAAACATTTTAATATGGTGATGTAAGTCGAGCAAACGCGATCCGGGCATCCAGTGTGTAAACTTAAAATATTTAAACTAGCTTTCAATCTGAGTGAACAAAGATTTAGGAACACATACAAATGATTTTTTTTTATTTTCTGTACATTAAAAAATCATTACAGAAGAAGTGAAGAAGCGTTAAATAAGACCTGACTCTAAGGTCTTCTGTAACAGAACAACTTAACCTTGTGGTGATGCAGTTTTATTCTTATGAAAAATAGGAATATTCAAATAGCATTTTTAATATTCGAATAGTTATTGTGGATCGAATATTCAAATATTTGAATATTCGTGCACATCCCTAGTCCTGAGCTGGTTTAAGAGGGTCCTGAGCTGGTTTAAAAGGGTCCTGAGCTGGTTTAAGAGGATCCTGAGCTGGTTTAAGAGGGTCCTGGGCTGGTTTAAACTGGTCCTAAACCAGCTCAGGACCAGCTTAAGCTAGCACATGACAAGCTTAGGACCAGCAAATAACCAGCTTAAACCAGCACAAACCAGCTATCTTGCTTCAAAAACTAACTAACCAGCATATGCTGTTTTTTTCAACAGGGAAGGTTAAAATACACACGTTTGCTATCAGTACGCTTTGATAAAAGATATTTGTTTCTATTCTTTCATTAACATCATCCAAGCTTCTTTGACTGACTTCATGGCAATGAGCCAATTACTTGATGGGAACATGAGGGATGTTACATTTGAAGTGGTTTCTATAGCAGCAGTAAGACTACGTTCACACTGCAAGCCTTAATCTCCTACGACCTGGCATCCACATGTGTGGACATCACATTTTTGGTTGTGTGCACGATAATACTTAATTCTGTGTAACTGGAACCTGTTATTCACAAACATGGACCTTTACACTGCCATCTGGTGGTGTCAGAAGAGAAAAACACTTTGCAAAGATGGCGGGCGAACACATCTGAAAAATAATGGCAGCTATGGCAGGACAAAACGTCCAAAAGGTAAAAAATGTAATAAAATGTCATTGTTGCTTCTTGTTACGTTATGCATAGTAGTGTTGTATGATTAATATGGCATGCAAATTTGACACATTTTTGCGATGTACTATGCCTCTAAACTTGATGTCCACACATGTGGACAATGGGACTTTGCTTAGTTGAAAATGTAAAAATGTATTAAAAAATAATTGTTTTTAAATAACGGAAAACGTAGTTTGGGAAGAATTTGTTTGAAAACATCAATTTACACAACGACTGCAAGCAGTACCATGGGGCTAAGCCCACACTTTACCAAGTGTACCCACACCCAGCCCACACTTCCCCCGGGGTGCCCACATTTCCCCCGGTGTACCCACAGCATTCCCACACTTCACCCCAGTGTACCCACATCATTCCCACACTTACCCAAGTGTACCCACAGCATGCGCACTCACAGCCCACACTTCCCCCAGTGTACCCACACTTACCCCAGTGTACCCACAGCATGCCCACACACAGCCCACACTTCCCCCAGTGTACTCAGGCTGTTAATAAAATAGATTTGTACTTTATTACACAATGGTGTCTTGACTGTTTTCTGTGGATACAGACCGATTGTCCACATGTGTGGACATCGTTTTTTTCAAAAAGTGCTTCATGTTCAAATATAATATTTGGTTATTACATTTATTGGTTCCTCCTAACCCCAAATAGCTAGAAGAAATCTAAAATGCAAGCCAAACCAAAGCTCGGGTCTTAAGAGGTTAATGCTCAATTCCGATTTTTATTTTGCTCAGTTCAGATTTTTTGTTCGGCTGTTCACACTATTTTTAAAATGTGGCCAATATCAGATTCCAGTATGAACTCGTGATGGTTATAAACTGAATCGCATGTGCAAAACAACAATAACACGTAACACGCAGCACGCTTTCATACAGAATTAAGCAAGGGTCAAGTCAGTGGGTGTGTTTGACTTTATGAGGTGCTGAGCGGATTGTTCGCGCGGCGCGATTATAGAGCATTCCCGGACAGTGCAAGGGCTTATGTTTATAATCTGATGCTTAATGTTTGGCAACTGAGCTGTAAAGTGCACTTCCGTCAACAGAATAGCGCGTGAAGCTTTAAATCAGCGCAGAATTGTGACGCATGTCGATTTACAATGATGCAAAAGTCGCATGAATCCGATATGACCGTTCAGACTGAGGTCGCATTGTGAAACATCAGACCTGTATCTTATTTAGGACCACATATGGAATTGGCTCAGATCAGATTAAAAAAGATCGGATTCCATCTGGTTTGTCCTGTTCACACTGTCATAGAGTAAACAGATCTGGGTCGCATATGAGCAAAAAAATCTGAATTTGGTGGCAGTGTGAACGTAGTCGAAGTGTAAAGCTGCATGTGTTGTGTTACCTCTGTACAGGAGCGCAGCTCTGTTGAGTATCCAAACATGTCATTCAGAGGAATCTAATGAAACAAACAGACATCGATCAACACGTGTCAGTCATATATGTGCAATTGATATCAACTATGGCATTTCTAGATAATTCTCACCAAAACAAGTCTATGTGTTAAAGTGATATGATGTTTGTTGTAATGTGTGTTATTTAAGAGTGCTCTTAAATCCATTTTATGCACACTCTCTTCTGCATTCAATAGTCAGCCAACTCTGATACATCTGACGCACATAGCGTCCTTAGTGAACAATGGCGTTTTTTGCTCGATCGCTTCAAGATGCACATGGGGGGCAGTCGTGGCCTAATGGTTAGAGAGTCGGACTCGTGACCAGAAGGTTGCCGGTTCGATCCTCAGTGCTGGCGGGTAACGAGTTGAGCAAGGCACCTTACCCCTACTTGCTCCCCGGGCGCTGTGTGTACGTGTGTTCACCACTTGCTGTGCGTGTGTTCACTACTCTCTGATCGGATGGGTTAAATGCAGAGGTCACATTTCGGGTATGGGTCACCATACTTGACAAATAGGTCACTTCACTTCACTTCATAGGATTACAATCAATGATGTGAGTCAAATGATCCAAACATTATGTCATACGTCAACAATCAAAAATGAGAGAGGCTTCAAGCTCTTGAGCACAGAGGCACTCAACAATGCTCAGCCGTAGTGCTGTCGCTTCACTGAAACGTGAATGTTTTCTTGCTAAACCTATCGGTAAAAAATCACCTCAGCGCTAGAGAGCAAGTGGCTTAGCTGGATGAGATTTTAGCGAAAGTACGTCATCGCCTCTGACATGTAAATGTGATGGTGTGACTCACATCAGCATACAGTGTGAAGTATCCCTCCGCCCCGTCCTGTCCTGTGATGACACCATGACGACGATTGACCCCGGCAATAACTGCCCCCTGGAATTCATTAGGGGCAACAATCTCCACGGACATCACTGGTTCCAAAATCACAACATTGGCTTTCTCCATCGCTGAAGAGACAGAAATCATAAAAAATAAGCGAGAGGAGAAAAACAGGGATTCTGATCGGCTCTCTTAAAGGGATAGTTCTGTCATCATTTATTCCCTCTTGTGCGTTTCAAAACCTGTAAATGACTCTTTCTTTAGACATTTTGAGAAATGCATGAACTTCAATGTTTTTTTGCTTTGGTTACCAACCTTGTTTTGTGTTCTGCAGAAGAAAGAAATCACACAGGTTTGAAAGAGGACGAGTAAATGATGAAAGAGTTTCATACCCTGTTTGAGAGCGCCCTCTCCTGCACGAATGAAAGAGATTTCATTGGAATCCACCATGTGATGAGCGCCATCGTCCAGCACGAAGCGCACTCCAGATATCTTGTGTCCCGTCAGAGGACCCTTCTCACACGCTTCTCTGAACCCCTGAAGGACAAACACAGCCAAAGAGAGAGAGAGAGAGAGACCATGAGTGACATCAGGCACAAGCACACAAGCACGCGTATCAATGTGCTCTTACCCTCTCCACAGCGGGGATAAACTGCTTGGGGATGTTTGTACCGATGGTCCGGTCCTTAAACTCCAGTTTTGTGTTAGTGTTGGTATCTAGCGGTTCCAGAACCCCCGTCACTTTGCCGTACTGCCCGGAGCCACCCGACTGCTTCTTATGTGTGAAGTCAAACCTGTAACAACAACAATAATATTATCAGTAAGGGATAACCCACAGCTAGCCTTGTGTTAAAGGATTTTAATGCACGATGTGGAGGCCAAGAACCACCCGATGCAAAGTGCATTAAAATCCTTTGCTGTTATAGATGTTTACACTGTCATTTGTGATGATCAGACGGGTGAAAATGACAGGTGAATTGATTTCTCTCAGTTAATTTCAAACATTGATCAAACTGACTGAAACTACCCGTCCATTAAAGGGACAGTTCACCCAAAAATAAAAATTCTGTCATCATTTACCGTTTCAAACCTGTAGCAATTTTGTTGTTCTGCAAAACACAAAGGAAAATATTTGTTAGAATGTCAGTAAGCAAACAGATCTCACCCCCATTGACCCATTTTCCCTACTATGACAGTTAATTGGAATGAGATATGTTTGCTTACTGACATTCTAACAAATATCTTCCTTTGTGTTCAGCAAAACAAAGACCTGTATACAGGTTTGGAACAATCTGATAGTGAGTGAATGATGACAGAATATTCATTTATGGGTGAACTGTCCCTTTTAATGCACACCTTCCAGCCAATCAGAATCCAGTTTTCAAACAGACCAATGATCAGTTTATTTCGTGTTTTATAGTATTTCTATGCTTTTTGTATATTAGAATAAAACATAGGCCTATTCCTTGCCATGCTGTAGTCAAAACAAAACTTTGAGCAAAAAATATATTGTACATTTTACACCTCATATTTTGATGGTTTAATGGAACCTGAGGCAGAATTGAGAGTAAATGTTATATATACAGTGTATATATATTTTTAATATCCCTGCTTGTAATTGTTGTATTTTACATATATATATAAATATAATAATCTGTATTGTTTTTATATATTTTTTATTCTGTGTAGTGTTATTTGTATGCACCATGGGTCTGAGACTAACGCAATTTCAATCCACTATATGCATGTACTGTACATGTGGCAGAATTGACAATAAAGCAGACTTTGACATTGACTATATACCGCACGCACCTTATACACCTTACAATGATTAACCATGTTTTTATAGCAAACGTGCAGTAACTTAACTATGTTTTTGGGGATTTTGATTACAATTGACAAAACCATGTATTTTTCTACTTCAACCATCATAAAACCATGGTTAATTTTCGTAAGGGAGGTTACCGTCATCTCTGCTAAAATACTATATGAGAACTGTTTTCTAACAATTCAGTTTTTTGTTACTACAGTCAGTGTTTGAGAAAGCGTTGTGCAGTACCAAAGCAAACTGTTAAATGACTGTCAGCTGCTCAAAGGAAAAGCGTTGCTGTCCCTTTAAGAGAGGGCGGGGTGCTGCGCGGACGGGAAGTGTAGAAAACCACACGCGCAAGGAAGAAGCATGGGAAGAGGAGTGTCGATGTCATAAGGCACTGCGCAGATCGATCTGAGTATGACATTCAAGTACCGCGCGAGCGATTGGAAGGCTTTGCTCACGCGATATTCTGATGTCACACGGCGATCTGTGAGCGCAGCGCCGCATAAAGTCGAACCCGAACGCCTACTGGGTTTGTTTATACAGTGATGTCACGTTCAGAGAGAGGGTCAAAGTCAATAGTAACATCGTTTTATTTCACATCCGTCTGTATTCTGTGCTTTATCTGTCACACACAGGCGGAAGCTGAAATGTCCACAGGAAATCTGGTGCCCACTCATTTCCCAGCCCGTCGTGCGGCTCAAGTGGCCCTGCATTACATCAACACGCGGCACGGCTCGCCCTTCAAAGTGTTCGGACTGCAGCAGGTGCACGAGGCTCGAGCCCAGGTGAGTTTCACGTGCTCCCAAGTGTGTACTGTACTGTTAGCGTGTGTCTGTGGCTCAGAAGTGTGTAGTGTACTGTACTGTACTGTGTGTTGCTCAGTAAAGTTTTCTGCTGACAGGAAGTGGCAGCAGGAGGCAGGAAGTACTATCTGGACTTCTCTGTGGTCGACTGGGCCAGCGAGGTTTGTGTGTTCTGCACTTTCATCACTGTTTGAATATGCTTAAAGGGACAGTTCACCCAAAAATAATTCTCTCAACATTTACTCGCCCTCCTGTTATCTCAGATGTATGTGATCGACTGACTTAAGTTGAACGCAAACAAAATCTTGTCATGTTATCGTCTTAAAATGTGAAAGCTCCAAAAAGTAAAACATCCATAATTAAAATAATGCAAACACCCCTCCAGTGAACATCTGAAACAAAATGACACTTTTCAACTGTAAATCCTGACAATTTTTGAAAGAAAGTTAGGATGTGTATGATATTTTTTATATGACCAAACATCACTAGACAGATAGAGAACAGTCTAGTGAGCATTTAAGGTAGCATTCAGATAAATTATGCAATGGATGTGTCACAGAAAGTGTTTTTATTTTAAGCAGTCATATGTCACAGGACACCACACACCTACTGTATAGAGAGCTGAGTGACACCCAGACTGTGTTCAGTCATATACCTGAGATTTTCAGCAGAAGGTGACGTGTGTGAACTATTCTTTTCATGTAAACGCTTCATCTGAACTTTGTTTTTTAGATCCTATCAGCCCTAGATGTGCATCACTAAAATTATTAAGTGAAAATAAAAAACTAAACTAGAACTGAAGCAAGCCTAATTTAAACCTACATGGCAAAATGAAAATAAATGTAAAAAATGATATATCAAACAACAGCCAATTTAAAATACAAATAAATCTGAAATAAACACTACATTATGTAGAAATGATAAGGATTCAAACTGTCGCTGGTCACGTGTGTTGTCGGATGTGTCAGGGTTCAGCGGCGTTCAGATGTACGGCCGAGGTTTTCTTCCCACGGCGAGATGAGGCCGCCCCACCCGAGGTTCAGTGCAGCTGTGAGGCTCTACAGCACATCAACCGCACGGCTGAAGAAATGGCTTTCTACCGCAAGTACAGTGAGGCCGAGCACGCAGTCACCGCACACGACATTCCAGGCACGTTCATTCCCAAACACATCATACACAGACCGAGCGCCGTGAGCTTCACGTGCACATCTCTCTCTCCTCAGACAGCTACGGTAACATGACTGAAGACATGAAGCCCTTCTGGCATCTGGCTCGCGTGGCCGCGTCCTTCATCATGCTGAGAGAATCCACCGAGAACACAGAGTTCAACATGGCACAGGTGGCCAGCGTCGCACAACAGGTGAGCTGCATCACATGCAGTGCGCACACTGATCGGCCCGTGTGACCTTTGACCTGATGTATTGCAGGCGACCCTTGAGGAGCAGCTGATGTTGAAATATCACGTTCTGCTTCATGACATGCCCTCACAGGTAACACATGCATGGCAACATCACAGACGGCCTGAAACAAACCTGTATGACATCATGATCTGTTCGGTCACGTTTGTGTGGGTTTTACTCAGTGGGGCTTTCATGACTGATGTGCGTGTTTTAGGAGATCATTCATTGGAAGCTGACAATGTCCTGGTCTCCGGATGAAGGAGTCAGGGTGATGGAGACTGAATGGCAGCCCAAATGCCCTCACGCCATGCCGCCCAACAGCACTGAACCCGTGTCGTCATCATCCGCTTTAAACTGATGTGAAACACTATGTGTGCTGAAGCCACGGAGAAATAAAGTGCTCAGGCCTCAGAGTGCTGTGTGTGAGTGCTCTTTATCAGTGTGTGCTTGTGTTTGGATTCATAGGTGGTTATTTGTTCAGTT
This sequence comes from Triplophysa rosa, assembly GCF_024868665.1. Taxonomy (NCBI): domain Eukaryota; kingdom Metazoa; phylum Chordata; class Actinopteri; order Cypriniformes; family Nemacheilidae; genus Triplophysa; species Triplophysa rosa. Next base: position 43,272 of record NW_026634310.1, on the reverse strand, counting down.
AAACACTCTTCTATTTAAAGTGACCGCGCACTTAGCTCCATTATCTTATGGTTACCTGGATCCTTCAGTTTTTTTCACTTCTACCTTATATTTCATCATTTTGGGCCCGTGCTCAACATTTGAAAAATAAACCGCAAATAAACAACACCCAATGTCTTGATGATCTAATGACCCAGTTTCTGTGCTTATACCATTGTTTTTGAGCCCTGTGTAAATTCTTATTTGAACTTTCTGGGCCCGTATTCACAAAACATTTATCTTATTAGAGTTCTCCTAAACAGCAGTCAAAGTTTTTAGTGAAGAGTTGCCTCTTAAAATCTCTTCTCGACTCTGCTGAGAGCAACTTTTACTAAGGAACATCAAGAAATCTTAAGCTCAGAGAAAGGGCAGGGTTGACCTTGTTGCTATGGATGATGTCAGTTTATTGACTATGACCACAGTGATTGGCTGATAGAGGATTGGTCTCTGTCCGTCATTTAATCACAGAAATATTATAGAATGAGGTATCATCTTTAAATGACATATTTGAATTAAGATCTTAAAATAAAAATGTAGTCAAAAAAGGAGTTGTCTGCCTTTGCAAATAAACTATATGTTCAAATAAAGTATATGTTCAGCTAATTGTAAGCATCTTGCCTGTCTCGTAAACCGGTAGCAGATGTTAAGCTCATTGTTATGAAATCTTTCTCAAATGTTTGGGTTTCAAGGCAGACTGCCGGTGTTACAGCCATTTTAGGATTGATGTGAGTTGGTCTTAGTCCTCTTCACTACTACTAACGTTCACAGATTTAGGAGCTAGTTTAATGCTAAAATGCTTTGTGAAATACTTTAGGAGTCCTAGACTTAGGACTGACACGCCCATTATCTTTAAGAGTTTCTCCTAAATCGACAAGTTAGGAGCTACTTTTATCCTTAATATGTTCTTTATTTAAAAAGCGTTTAACAAGGCTGGTTCAGAGATGCCTACACAGATGAGTCTGTTCGGTTTCACTCGCCTCCAACTCACTCGTTTCATGTACGTTACCTCGCACAAAGGCACAAAAAATGTGTGTGTGAGACTTACGTCACAGCATTGGTCACGGTCTCTCTGAAAGCCACCTTTGGTTTCCCCATCACACACGGACAGTTATATTCTCTCTCCATCCTCTACAACACAACAGCACAACATCATCACCATGTTAGTGACCTCTGTGAGGGTCTTACACACAAACATCACATAACAACGCTCAGTTCGGAACTCGTCAGATCTTAAACAATATGAGAAATTCAGGGTATCACATGTGTTGTGTCTATCTGTAATGATGCTGTGAAGTGTCACAATCCAGCTCTAATGACAATAACCATGACAATGTGGGCATTTCACCTTAGAATCGACCAGAAGATCCTAGTAAAGATAAAAGTTATTCACACAGCATCTTAACGCTTAAAAGAGCTCTTAAGGTCAGAAAGTGACTTTTAAGAAGCGTAAGAGTTTCTTTAGCAGAGGATGAAATGGATGAAAGACATTGGATGATGACGACAGTGAGTTAACAGGGCTCTAGACTCATTTTTCCCACTTTCTCAGTTGGTCGCACCAACTTACAATTTGGTTGCACCCTTTTTTATAGTAATCATAATGACCTCAGTTGATGAATCGTTCTGTTAATATGTTAATATGTCACACTGTCTTTTAAAATAGTCGGCTATAGACCGCTTCATATTTACTATTAATACTATATTATTATATATGTACTTTACTACACATTGTCATAAATAAACTTTAAATACTAAATCTTACTAACCACTCTTGTTAAATGGTCTAAGCACACTTGTGTTCTGATGTGTTTTCAGTGACTGATGTGATGGGTTCAATCAGTCAGTCTCATGAGTTCACCGTTTCATATATGAGTTGTTTCAACAAAATGAATCGGTTCAAATGAGTCATTACGTCACGAATCGGACATTGACATGCTGTTTGTTTTACACAGCTGTTAGGAGATTGCAAAAGATAGAAGTCAACACGGAAAACACTTCACTGGACAGGATTTGTCCTTTGTCAGCTGCATGTGCGGAACACTTGTCAGGGAAGAAAAGGCAACATGTTTTTGAGCACATTCACACCCAGCTGCAATTCACGTAAAAATATTCTCCAAATGCGCCACGTGAAACGTGGATTCTGACTTCCGACCTTTTTTTTGATTAAAGTGTGAGGGAGACAGAGGGGAACCTACACTAAGTGGGGGCCCAAGGCAAAATTATTCAACGAGGCCCTTCTGACATTTTTTTGTGAATATTTATTTGTCCTAAAAATAGAATTGTACAATGATCAATTAAAAGTATAGTCAAAACACATGTGATATAACAAAATGTTTACTTTTACAACGTTAAATGTCAAATATTTATCATATATTACCAATACATTGAAAATTAAGAAATGCACCTATAAAGGTATGGTTAGCATCAGTTTTGTTTTACACTTTTAATAAATGTATTATCTTAATAAATATATCTGTATCATCCCTTTCACGTTAAGTTTAACAAACTTTATTATTCAAAGGGACATCCCAAGCACAAATCCCTCTAATAAATGTCACAATCTGTTGCTGGGTCAATATTTATCAGTAAGGAATATTTTTCTTTCTTTGCCATCGACTCTGATATGCATTTATACGAGTGCTGTCCGTCACTTCTGTGCAAGACTTTGAGTTCATCTAATGCCACATACAGAATAAAATGTTTTAAATCAAAATGAAAATAGCACCATGATCGTCTCAAAGCACTTTATTCAGAGGTCAACAGCTGTATAGTGTGTTAATGAGACGAAAACTTGAGAGAGTGAAAACTTTACAGTAGATGGGAAACAATAGGTTACTTTCGTTACCCCGGTTCTCTGAAACATCGAGTGGAGAGATCCACCTATGGTAAGGGCATCAGTACCCTCCAATTGCACCAAGTCTGGCTAGACAGACAGAAGCGCGCAGCCAATGCCAGGTAAGGCCCCACTCCCTTACCTGAGAGCATATAAGGTCTGCCTGCGCTGCTGTTCTTCAGTAAGTATATTTGCTTCTCGTGCAGCAAGCGGGGTAAAGCTGGTGGATCTCTCCACTCGATGTTTCAGAGAACCGAGGTTACGAAAGTAATCTATTGTTCTCTTTCATCATCTCGTGTTCGAGATCCACCTATGGGAGAGACATGGACAGCTCCCCGATTGCCCAATACACTCACAGTGAGGTTCTGAAAGCCAGAAAAAGGACGGTAACCCCCAAGGGGGCGGTGCTTGACACGTCCCATAATCATGCACCTGGCAACCCTGACGCACACACATAGCCGCTGTGCACATGCAGGACAGGCAACATGTGTGAGGCACACACATGTAATTAACCCAGCAGCACATATATAACACCCAGGCAGGAATGTGAATACATGCTTGGTGACATGAATGTGCATGGCCCACCGGCTCGTTCAACCTTCGTTACTACAACAATGTGTAAACAGAAGGTAAAGGGATATAACAAGAAGGGGCTATGGCGACCCCACTCCCAAAACAGAATGTGCTACTGAGGTTTTGGTGACATCCAATCGGTGGTAATGCACAAACGTATGGGGAGAAGCCCAGCTGGCAGCAGAGCAGATGTCCTGCAGTGATACTCCCCTGAACAAAGCCCAAGAGGCCGCTAAGCCCCTCATGGAATGAGCTCTGTTGGCTCCTGGGGGCAGCACTCCCTTTGATTCATATGCCAAGGCTATAGCGTTCACAAGCCAATGTGAGAGGCGCTGCTTAGATATGGGACTCCCCTTGTGAGGGGGCGCCCATGAAATAAAGAGCTGGTCGCTCTTCCGGAAAACACTGGTCCTGGACATATATGCCTGTAATGCACGAATAGGATTTTAGTGCACGAAGGGAGAGTTCATGTAGCTCACTGACACGTTTGGCTGATGCCAAGGCCGAAAGCAAAGCCATCTTGAAGGACAACAGCTTCAAGGAAATACCTCCCAGGGGCTCAAAAGGATATTGAGACAAGGCCTCCAGCACCAAGGAGAGGTCCCATTCAGGGACGGTTCTCCTGATGACTGGCAATGAGCGATGGGCACCCTTCATAAATCTGCAGATTAAGTCGTAACGACAGGAGAAAACCGCCCGCTCCACACCGAAAAGCTTGCGAGCTAGAGCGTGAAGTTTCTGTGAGCGTAAACTTCCCTGGCGATTGATATATGCTACCTCTGTGGTATTGTCGCAGTGTACGACCACACGATGTCCCTGCAGGCGAGGCAGAAAATAATTCAGAGCTTTCCATATGGTCAGGAGCTCTAAATAATTTATGTGTGCTGAACGTAGTCTGCTTGGCCACAAACCGTTCACCACTCTGCCCTCCTGGGTTGCACCCCAGCCTGTTAGGGACGCATCTGTCATCACGACTTTCTGCATCACTACCGTTCCCAAACGGGTTTCCTGTGCGTAAAAGTCTGCATCCCGCCAGTGGCGAAGAGCTGCCGTGCAGGCGCGCGTCACTGCTACAGAGCGGCCGAGTATGAAATGTAGTGACAAAACCCATTTCATGAATGCTCTCATTCTCAGGAGTCCCAGAGGCAAAACCTGGATAGCTGAAGCCATAAGACCCTGCAATCTGAGGCATGTGCGATACTACACTCTCGCCCCCTCTCTGAACTGCGACACACAGCTCATTAGAGAGAGAACACGCTCCTGGGAGAGACATGCTCGCATGGAGACCGAGCTTAGCTCCAAGACCAGGAAAATCACACTCTGACTGGGTGTAAAATTGCTTTTGTTCACATTCACCCTGAACCCGAGAGATGTGATATGTGTAAGTACTCTGCAGGTGTCCCGCAGCACTTCCTCTTCCGATTCAGCCACAATGAGCCAGTCGTCCATGTATGTCAAAATCCGCAGACCTGACATTCTCAGGGGAGCCAAGCCCGCCTCCGCACATAGACAAAAATCAGAGGGCTGAGTGAGATCCCGAAAGGAAGAATGGTGAATTCGTAACATATGCCTAGATAGGCGAAACAAAGAAACTTCCTGTGTGGCGGATAAATGCTTATGTGGAAAAAAGCATCCTTGAGATCGACCGATGTGAACCAGTTGTTCTGTTTTATGGCGCGGGCCAGAGTGCTGGGGGTTAACATTCTGAAATTGTATTTCCTTAAATGTTTGTTCAACACTCAAAGGTCCAAGATGGGGCGGAGAGAACCGTCCTTCTTTGGGACCAGGAAATAACGGGAATAAAACCCTTGATTTATCAGGCTGGGAGGCACCACCTGAATCGCTCCCTTCATTAAGAGAGAAGAGATTTCTTCTTTCAGAATGTGAGCAGATCTCTCCTCCGTGTGAGAAGAGAGAACGCCGTTGAAAAGCGGGGGTTTCATTACAAACTGCAGTCTGTAACCCTGCATAATTGTTCGCATCACCCACTCCGGAGGCGCAATGGACTGCCAGGCTGACTTGCAATTCGTGAGAGTCCCCACCAGGGCCGGTGAAGCGCCGTAATCCTCGTTGGCTCTTTGCGATGCAATGGCGCCATCTAGTGGACAGACTAGGGGCGACATGCGTGGATTTAGAAAGAGGTTTTCTCTCTGCAGAGAGACGTACTCTCCCTGAGACTAATTCAATAGATTTGTTTGTTTTTTTGTGTGTTTTGTGTTGGGGAACACCGGGGCCGAAGCCTTTATTAGTTGGGTGAGGGGAACAATGTGTGTGCTGTGTGGTGACATTGCTTGAGCACATTCCCTCGCAACCGACCCCCTGAACGTGGGGGGAAAGAACACAGCGTCCACTGAATGCACGGGCTGGGAAACCTCTGGGGGGGGTGTCAGACCCCTCCGCGAGAAAACCTCTGTCTTTTGGACAGGGGCTCTGGGACAGAAAGAGAGTCTGATGAGCTTATGGCTCGCAAACGTGGACTCTGTGCTCCCAACGGTGGACATCAGGTCGGCTGCTTGCGTTTCGAGTTGGTAGGGGTTGGGGGTTTAGCAGAGGGTGGGTTACTCTGCCGTGGATGGGGTTTGATGCACGGTCTCTCTTTGCTATGATGCGGGTTTCGCACCGCGACGGGGGGGTTAGGCAAACATGCAGTGGAGCTGCTTTCCTAGGGAGGCACAACTTGAAAGCCTCGTCCTCTTTCTTTTTGATGTCGCACCTCTGCTGCATCAAAGCCACGGCGGGACCGAAGAGAGCCTGGCCAGGCTCGACCGTCGCGCCCGCAATGCCCCTCTTCACACTGTCAGGGAGTCCCGACAGGTTCATTCACAGAGCACACTCCCCCACCACAGAAAGCGCCATGGAGCGCCCGCAAGCTTGAACAGCCTGACGAGCGTCGTTGACCGTAAGGATCTCCTTCCACAAGGTTGGCGAGGGGGATCCTTTGTCCAGCTGCTGCCCCAAATCCTCCAAAATTTCCGCTTGGTAAGCGGAAAGCAGGGACGAAACATTAAGAGCCCTGACAGCCAAGGCCGAGGATTTATAAGTGGCTTGATGAACAAAGGCAGAAAAACGGTCCATTTTGCCAGGCAAGACCGGCTTCAGGGGGGCGAGCAGCCCGCACTGGACGGGGTTGAGATGTCTGGCGATCGACGGCTCGACAGCGGGGGGATCACCCAAGCTGAGAGCTGCCATGTCTTTCACCTCCAGACCCGCGAGACCGTGTTTGAGGTTCAGCGGGTCGCTCCAGTAGTGCCTCACGTGCTTAGCGCATGCTGGCAGGACTGGGAAGAGTTGTTTCCTCTGGCACAGAGGGGGTCCTAGCACTTTCCCATCATACACATCCCTCTCCTGGTCGGTGGCGCTCTGCGGAGCCGGCCATGCAATGTCAAGGTGAGCGGCCTCTCGTTCGCACACGTCCAGGAGGATGGACTGGGGTAAGGCCGCGGGGGTTAACCTGGGGAACACCAGAGAGTGGGATGGCCTCCTCGTCCTCTGAGACCCCAAGAAGGCCCGCGTCATCTTCATCGCTGGAACCAGCCGGTTCATCGGCGAACGGGAGGTTGCCCGCGAAGATATCCTCTTTGGGGAACGCAGGATTAGGCAGGTCAGCCAAGTGATGTCGCGCCCTGGGAGGCCCCCGGAGTCCCCCATGCGAGACAGAAAGGCTGAGCTCGATACACTAGGTAGCGGCAACTTTGAGTCGACGCCGCAGGAGCTTTTTTAGCAGCACAAGGCAATGGCTGCAATGCTCCGGGTTCTCCAAAGCCTCTTCTGCATGCTTGAGGCCCAAGCACACCATGCAGAACTCGTGAGAGTCCTTGGCAGCGATGAGAGCCCTGCACGCGGCCGGGCAGGCCCTTGATGAGCTGTTCCCGGGAGCAGTGGCAGATTTAGAGAGCAACATACCTGCGAAAAACTTGTTAAATTCCGTGGCGGGCAGCCGTGGAAAGTAAAGGGGGGACAGGTGGAAAAAAGAGCACGAGCGTGGGCGGCTCAGGATGCGAAAAACACAGCTAACTTGGCTGAATAGACGACTGTCACGTCTGATCAGACGATATGTCCTCCTGAAGACACACAGTGAGCAGCGAAAATCCAACCGAACTGTGTTACAGCAGAGATCGCGAGAAGCGAATGACAACTGAAGAACAGCAGCGCAGGCAGACCTTATATGCTCTCAGGTAAGGGGGTGGGGCCTTACCTGGCATTGGCTGCGCGCTGTCTGTCTAGCCAGATTTGGTGCAATTGGATGCATTTGCAGAGGTCAGGTACGGATGCCCTTCCCATAGGTGGATCTCGAACACGAGATGATGAAAGATAACTGTACTGTATTGCCCCAGCGGGCGTCACATTATGTAAACTGCACTTATAACAAGGAACTGCACATATGCAGATGTCATAGCAAATAGCAATAAATACACACACCGTATTCTCTTTTTCTGAAGTTCACTCCGCAGTGCGAGGCCGTGGATTGAAGAGTGCGCTAAATAAAGACGAGGCGGAGCAGAAGGCTTCCGCTGTTGTCATGTGTTTCGCGGATATCATAGCGAGCATAGCAGGAGAGAGGGCCCAGCAAAGGGGGTTGGCAAAATGTTGAGCATTTTATTAAGATAACAATTTCTGACTGTTTCAATCGTCAGCCATCGGGGACTCCCTCAAAAGCGGGGCCCCAGGCGAATTGCCTGCCCCATTCCTACGCCTCTGAGAGAGAGTTCAGAAACTGACATGTTCAACTTCATTAAGCGCTGCGCAGAACGATCGGAATATGACATCATTGTTCCGTGAGCGCATATTAAAAGCATATGGATCACTCTGTCCTGCGATGCCATTTGGTCTGCGCAACACCGAATGAAGTCAAACACACACTTTAGTTTGGAGACATAGGGAATGCACGAGCTCTCTGCTCGCTCTTTCCTGCACTAATCACAAGCGCATCATTCACCGCTCATAAATCACATTAAATGTTCAAATAAATCTTTGGCGTAGCAAAAGTTCGTTTTACGCACTCGCACCAATGCGACCCTGTTAAATTTTACCTCGCATGTTATAAAAAAAAATCACATTTGCAAGCCCTGGTTAATCTGTGTGGACTTCAACAACATAAAAATAAACAAACATGATGTTAAGTATTGAAAACTGAATTCGGTTGGGCGTATAACATAGTATTTCTATGCAAAATACACTCCCTTAGCTTTTATACAAGATTCACAAAGTAAACCATGGATTATTACTGTGACGAAAAAAAGGTGCTTATTTTCCTTTTATGGACGATTTCCCCCGAAACAGCAAACATAAACCAGAAGGAGAGCGAGAGGAAGAGCACGCCCATCAATTTGCTTCGTCCGCTGTACAAGAGTGTTTGTTTGTTCACGGCATTTGGGTGATGGATGTTACATAAACGGTGGATATGATGCTGGATTTGCAGATGGTTTGTAACTGATAGATGGTGGACATGAACCGCACACGGTAAGTCAAACTCCGTTAAATGTGTGTTTTGTTGCCAAACGGCACATATGGGCATAATTTAAACAATACGAACGTAAAGTGAATCAACAGTTGTGCAGGGATAATGCGATGATGTATTGTATGCTTTAGTTCCACCCACTGCACGCCTCCAGGACCTCGGCTGTTTTCAGAAATAATCAGTGTTGGGGAAGCTACTTTGAAACTGTAGTTAGATAAGCTACAAGCTACTCATCAATAAAAGTAGTTAAGTTACAGCTTAGCTACCCATCTGAAAAAGTAGTTAGTTACACTACAAGTTACTATAAAAAAGTAGCTAGCTACATTGAAACTACTTTGATTTTAGAGTGTCATTGTATATTAAGAATAACTGAATTATTGTTAATGAAAAATGTTTTAAGAAAACAATGTAATACAATTATGACTTCAGTGTTGTTTTTGTCATGGCTCTGCTTCATTTAGTCATGTTTTTCTGGGTCCTGTAGCAGAGCCATGACAAAGTCTTTGGTTTGGTGTGGAGAGAAACATATTATTGTTCTTTTGACAATAATATGCGTTCTCTCCAGTGTCTCGTCATTGGCCCCGCTCCTCTCGTTTCCTTGTTATCCTTCCCTGAGTGTTTGATTAACCACACCTGCCCCATGTCGTTATCCCTCGTTTGTCTTCCCTTTAAATACCCTCTTGTTTCTTTGTCCTGTGCCCGTGGATTGTTCTGAGTTTGTGCTGTTTACCCGGTTTGTTTTGTCGTGTTATGTGAGTACTTTGCTTTGCCCGTGTTTTTCCCTTTCTATGTTATTTGAGACGTTGTGTCGTTGTTTTCTAGTTTAGGTTTTGTTTTTACCCAGCTGTTTTTGCCCCCCTCGTGGGAAGTACTTTTGTTCTGTCTTTATATTTAGTTCAGTCCTCGTTACCCCATTGTGGGTCTTTTGTTTTCTGTTTTGTTGTTTTATAAATAAATACCCTTTGTTAACCCCTTCACGTCTGCCTGCGCTTGGGTTCTTCTGCCATTCATGACAGTTTTATTTTGTAAACTACACAGTACTCAAGTTAAAGTTAAACAGTCAAGTTGAATACTCAAATTTATCTCAAGTTAACAGTTTGCAAAATGTAGACAATGTGAATCATTAAAACAACAAAAAGAACAAATGTATGCAATTTATATATTTTGCAAAGGGCACATGGGCAAGCTGGAAGAGCGTTTTTTTATTGTGTCTGCATTTTTTATTACCTTTCTTTAACATTAATATTTAATCAAGTATCAAATGCTATGCCTCATTTAAAGGCTAAAACACTAAACATTCATTTTCAAAACTTGTTTTTGCAATCAATACAATACTCAAAATTAGGGCCACTTGTTAAGAAGTTAATTAATTCATGGCCTTTACTGTTTGATGAACACACTTGTTATATTGTGATTACGTTTGTCTGTTCGATTGGCAGACGTTTTGCCAAAGTAACTGGCCTAGCACAATGTTAGGTTCATTAGAAAACTGTTGCGGGACAGATTTGAAATGGGCGGGTCGTCTATGTAATTAATGGTAAATAAGGATTCATCATTGCAATTAAACAGACATTTAATATATAAAATGTATTATAAAACGGTCAGTGCTGGTCCTTGATTATGATTGGCTGAGTCATTGTAAAATACCCTGATTTATAACGGCTGAACGCATTACATAGCCTAAATATCACTTCATTTACTTATTTAATGAAACCTTGCTACGCATTTGGAATAACCGTTTCATAAAAGCAATAAGCGCTTCGCGTCACGCTACAGTGCCCTTAGCTGTTATAAAATGCACTGTAACCCACTGCTTCCTGGGTCTTATTGCTTTAATAAAACCGGATAATTATTCGATTTAAAATGGCTATTACTCACCTGTATGTGTTTCCTTAAATTTGTGCTTGAAGTCTTCGATGCAGACAGCGTTTTATTTTCTGGTTTGCACAGACTACATACAAACGTGTAACCATTACTGTTTGCTTGTTTAAGAGACATGAACTTGGACAAATAAGGCCATATGCAATGGGCCGCCATGCCTTGCTCCATCCTGGATGTGTGTGTGTGTGTGTGTGTGTGTGTGTGTGTTCATGTTTCTATATCCTGGTGGGGACCTATACCTGAATGCACACCAACACATGGGGACTCGTGTCACCGTGGGGACCAAAATTGAGGTCCCCACGGGCAAAAAAGCTTATAAATTATACAGAACAATATTTTTTAAAAATCTAAAAATGCAAAAAGTGTTCTATGATCTTTAGGTTTAGGGGTTGGGTTAGGGGTAGGGGATAAAATATACAGTTTGTACAGTATAAAAAACATTACGCCTATGGACTGTCCCCACGGGTCCAGGGGCAAAAAATAAATTGTACAGAACAATATTTTTTACAAATCTAAAAATGCAAAAAGTGTTCTATGATCTTTAGGTTTAGGGATAGGGTTAGGGATAGGGGATAGAATATACAGTTTGTACAGTATAAAAACATTATGCCTATGGACTGTCCCCACGGGGATAGTCAACCAAAGCCTGTGCGTGTGTGTGCGTGTGTGTGTGCGTGTGTGTGTGTGTGTTTACTTCTGCACATTCACGTAATCATCAGACGCTCTCTGAGTACTGTGCGTAAGCCGCAAGATGCGTTACAGAACAACAGATGGCAGTAATGCAAAATTTTAGTTTGTGATCTACAGTAGTAAGTAAGATGAGGATGCTGTGCTCAGTGCGCTGCACTGCACTGCTGATTGCTTAAAAGTTTGTCACAATGGAATGTAGCGAATAGCATTTGGACACGCTACACTGCTACTTGCTTGTAGAAGTATTTAACTACCGGAAAAACTACAATGTTTGAAAAGTAACTTTACTACATTTTTCTGTAGCTTGATGGTAGTTAAGTTAGTAGCGTTGCTACTTGTAGTTAGCTACTCCCCAACACTGGAAATAATCCTACAGCTGTATCTGTCTACTATGAATGCGATCAAACTAAAGACTCTTCGAAGATACGAAGTATGCAATACTACTCTATAGGAACTCAAGATGAATATTAGATTGGCAGTAACTGCGTGTGTTGCATCCGCTTGAAGCAAAATAACCACTTTTCCATTTTGCATGGAGAGGTGCGTCAGGTGAAATGTTTTTGTGGTGAAGTGTGTTGTATGTACCTGCGAGTAGATCTCCAGGTGTAGTTCTCCCATGCCGGAGATGATGGTCTCCTGACTCTCAGGGTCATACTGAACTCTGAAGGTGGGGTCTTCTCTGGTGAAACGATTGATTCCCTTCGAGAACTTATCTGTGTCATTCTGCGAGACGGAAGATCACCCGTGACTGAATATCCAACAGTACACAAACACAAACACAACGACATGACACATGCTTCAGTACCTTGTTAGAAGGTCTCATGGACATGGAGATGACAGGATCGGGAATATGAATAGATTCCTGTGAATAAACACCATCATCATCATCATCATCATCATTATTCCTGTTATAATCAATGTGTGTGTGTGTGGTTTCTTCATGTACCATGGAGAGGTTGGAGTTACTGCGAGCAGTGAATGTATCTCCACTGGCACAGTCAATGCCAAACAGAGCACAGATATCTCCCGCGTACACCTCCTCGACATCCTGAAGATCAACACCACAGTTCACATTCAATCACTGATGGCCCGCAACACAACACAACAGTGCAACTCTTCAGCATGAACACAAACCTCCATCTGATCGGCGTGAAGTCTCACCAGCCTCGGAACTCGGACCCTTTTACCTGTGCGGGTGTTGTAGATATATTCAGTTTTCTTCAAACAGCCCTGATACACCCGCACGTACGTCAACTGACCGAATCGACCCGCCTGAACGTGAGGGGCAAAGAAACAAAGTCGAGGTGCGTTTGAGGAAAACAAAAACATTCGTACAGTCTGGAACTCACCTCCAGTTTAAAAGCCAAACCCACAAACGCTTGTGTAGCATCTCTGGACGGGTCCATCTGAATTTTTGTGCCGTCATTTGTGTCCCTGTATGAGAGATATGCGTTCACATCCGTACCCACACAGATGAGGAGAAACACGTAACGTTTGTGTTTGTGATGTCATGGAGAACGCGTTGTGTACTCACTGGTGGTTGAGAATGGCATAGTTCTTCACCTCGCTGGGGTCTGGCAGATATTCCAGCACAGCGTCCAGCAGAGGCTGGACTCCTTTATTCTTCAGAGCGCTGCCCACCAGCACAGGAGTGAACTCTCGCTGTACCGTCGCCCGCCGTACAGCCGCCTAAACACACGCAGACAGAGAAACAATCAAGGACACGGGCCGACAGCGTACGAGCGACGTCTACTCGGACTCACGCTCGCACCTTCAGCTCTTCCACGCTGGGAACTTTCTCTTCCAGAAACATCTCTCCAAGCTTTTCATCTGCGTTAGCCACACACTCCACCAGCTCCTGACGCCTGTCCGCCGCCTCTGCTCGCATGTCCGCCGGGATTTCATCGAAGCGAATGCTCTGACTTCACAAGAAAAAAGACGTCACAACATCGCTTTCACATCGCGTTCACCAACCGTCATTCTGAAGAGCAGAGACGCTTTACCCGAATGGGCCTTCAAAGAAGATGCTGCGCTCCTGGATCAGATCCACAATCCCACGCAGGTTTCCCTCCAGACCGATGGGAATATTGACAAAGGCGGCATTATGATTGAGTTTAGTCCTGTGCAAACAACACAAAAGGAAACACACATGAGCTTATAATTCAGTTCATAGGCCAAATGCATCTCTGACTTCAATCGTGGAGTCCTTTCCACCATCCTTCTCGTTGCTTAATGTGCTAGTTGCACAAAATAAATGGCGCTGGTGAGCTTTTGCAACGCCAGTGTCGGCAGACTCATTTCCGGTCGTATAACACTATCATGTTGTTTTGTCTTAACAAAGTGCTCAGCAATGTAAAGAGGATCTGTCATATCGCAGAAATATTATATTACTTTCTTCTTTTTGATCTAAAATACACCCATATTTGCCAGTCAAAATCCTCCTTTTCCCATACAGTGGTGGCATATATGATGGAAAAGCGCTCATGCTTTCTAAAACATAGAGCGCATATAACCACAGAGCATTTGATATTGTGCGCTCTTGGGTCAGTAAAAGTACTTGTCCTCATTTTTCTGGCAACACTATGAGCGCTTTTCCACAATCGCACCAAACGGTTCTAAGCACAGTCTGAAACGGTTACAGTTATGTTTCCACGTGAGCCTGGTTCGACACGGCACAATAACAAACTGTTCTCAGCTCGGAATTTGAATCGTGCTAATGAATGCGCGGAGAGCCGTTATAGCTCAGTCTCTTGAGTCTTGTGTTACCAAGGCAGTGCGTGGCGCATTTGTGTTTACATTCTAAAAATGTCCGTTATCAGCCCTGTGGTGGAAAATGAAACCATTTACGTGCCGACTGGCATGGATCGGCATGGTGTGGAACGATTAAGCAACGAGAATGATTCAGCGCGATGGTGGAAAAGTGCTCTATGTTTTATCGTGGCGTAATACATTTGGTGAAAGGTGCAGTGTTGAACATCTACACCAGTATAAATCTAACCCATCTCATCTGATCAACAAACCTTCAGTCTTCGACAAACTTCGGTTTATTTTACTTTTAGCATTCGTCAGGCATATCATTGCTTCCAAACATGTAAGAATACATTTACATGACTTGTCAATAATTTCTCACTCTACACTTACTTCACCATGTTCACCAGTGTTAAGCCTGAGGTCAAATTAATGTACAGGCTGCCAGTTGTTTTACTTCGCGTCAGGTCCTGATCACACTGTTGTTGTTGTTTTTTTGCCTTTATTTAACCAGGAAAGAACCTAACTGAGATTAAAAATCTCTTTTCCAGGAGTGTCCTGGCCAAGATAGGCGGCCCAGTTATACAAATACACGTACAACAAAGAACAATACATCACAACAATAAAATATTACAGCATTAAAAGCATTTGCAAATCATTAAATCATTCTCTATTGCACACAAAAGTGTTTTGAATTTACAAAGAGACACCAACTGATTTATACGCAATTTCATTTGACGTTTATTCTTGTGATAACTGTATCTATATAAATTAGTTAGTGTCTCTTTGTAAATTCAAAACACTTATGTGTGCAATAGAGAATGATTTAATGATTTGTAGTGCTGAGAAGATTATTGGTGCTCCTATGCCCACACTTCAGGACCTGTACGATTCCAGAGTGAAAAACAGGGCAAGAAAAATCATCATTGACTCCACACACCCAGCACACAAACTCTTTGATCTGCTGCCCTCTGGCCGGCGCTTTAGAGCACCAAACACCAGGACTTCCAGACACAGAAGCAGCTTCTTCCCCCAGGCAATCTCCCTCCTAAACAGATAACTGCTCCTTAAGAGCAATATTCCACTTCCACTACTCCTATAGTGTGCACTATAGTGCCTTATTATATCTACATTTTATTTCTACATGTATATAACACTACCTCTACTTACTACATGATCCATTTGCACAAGTGTACATACAATCTGTTCATATGTATATTCTACTATATACTACCCTGTACAATGTCTCTTATATGTTATTATCCCCCATTTTCTGTAAAATAGTCTTTATTTTATATATGCATATTTTAGAATCTTTTAGACTGTAAATCATATTATATTGTATTGTCATTGTACTAGAAGCTTCCAACACCAAAGAAAATTCCTTGTGTGTGCAAGCACACTTGGCAATAAAGCTCTTCTGATTCTGATCTGTACATTATCCCTCTTACTACACGGCTACCAGTGTTGTGCAAGTTACTTCCAAACTGTAATTCATTACAGACTACTTGTTACTGTTATTTAAAAGTAATCCCTTACCTTCCAATATTACTGTCTCAGAATTGTAACACGTTACATGACTCCTGTATTAGCTTCAAGTTACTTTCACCAAAATAACTACAGAAGTAGAACTTAACATTCTAAAATGACTAAATGTCTTTGTATTTTTGTGTTTTCAAAATACAAAATACTTTTTGCCAATCAACCTCTTTATTAGACTGCTGATTTCTTGAATTAACTAGGATATACAAAAATAAACACAAAAAACACTAAGATTAAATGCATTTAAATACTAAATACTGTTACAAAATAATAGTATTTTGTATTTCAAATGGATGTATTTGAAACACTGCCCATCCATGCAGTCCAAAATACTTTTTTTTTTTCAAAGGTATTTAAATACAAAATAGTCCCATCTCATCACTGAACTAGATTATATATAATTCTAGCTAGTCATCATGTAAATGTTAGCATACCTTGTCATTGTTGCTGGTCACAGGGATCTTGCTAACTAGCTTCCTGAAAGCAGCCTAATGACCCCTCAAAAACCCGCCCAAAAGGAATGAAAACTAGCCCAATTATTTTACTGTGTCAAATCAAAGTTAACAACTGCCAAAAGACTTTCTATTGCTATATTTACTTATCTGAATGGTTTCCTAGGTATTGTATATATGTTTTGTACTGTTGAACTCAAAAGATGTTTTGGGAGATTTAGGAAAGCAAACAATTCTGGGTCACCTTTGACTACTATTATATTTTTTTCTGCTATGGTAGTCAATGATGCCAAAGAATTTTCAGTTGCTTACATTCTACCAAATATCTTTGTGTTCAACCGAACAAAGAAATGTATACAGGTTTGGAACAACTAGAGGGTGAGTAATCCATAACAGAATTTTCACTTTTGGGTGGAGTGTCCCTTTAAAAAAGATCCCATGTGTGCTCGAGGCCACGCACGGAAATGGACGAGAAACGTGTTTTCTCTTCGTAAGACATGCAAAAACTTGCTGAAGAAATAAGCATGGTTAAATATATTGCATATGTATGATGTGTACAAGCACGTCAATGTTTTAGTTGTTCTAGACTGCGTATAGCTGCTCAAACGTGATAATTGGCAGCCGGAAGAATCAACTGTTGTACACTCACGCGTGATTTCTTTCATTGTGCAACGTGACATGCACCTTAGTACGAAACATTGGTAAAAACATAATTCGGATGCATTGTCTAATACCACCGCTATATTTTCCTCTTTGGTTGAGCTGAGCTCCCGCGTCCCTCCCTGTACTGTAGCCTGCCTGTCAGACACTCATTCCCCACACTTTAGAGAATGGGCCGGTCCTGGAGTTGCCAGGTATTCATCGGAGTATGAATACACATTAAGGATCTCATCAATTAACATTTATCCTTAGAATATAAATAAACATTTTGACGGCAGCAGTACATTATTCATAATTCAGTACACATTATTCGTAGCCCCAAAACCCGCGGCTCCATAATTTTTCCCGCAACTGCATTTTCAAAATCGCCCAATTGTGTGGGAAAATCGCGACCCTGGCAACACTGGCGCTAGGGCTTACAGCGAACTGGGCGGGGTCAATAGCCTCGGACCTCGAGCTCAGAGGCTGAAATCATGCTGCGTTACAATACAAAATACAAAGTTCCACCAGCCAGAGGGAGATGAATGACACCACAGGTGAATAGGTGAATGACACCTATTCATGAACAGGAAATAGAACTTACTTGCGGGATTTTTGATTTGTTAATGTCTTGCGGGCGAAAAGTTTGTTGTAACGCGAGCGTTAATGAACATGTACAAAGTAAAATATTACTGAAAATTGATTAGTTATGCCTTACACTACTGCGTTACAGCAAAAAGTAATATGTTACTGTAATGCATTACTTTTGTAACGCATTACTCCCAACACTGACAACTACTTACCTCATAAGTTAGTTATTGAACATGAAATATTGATTTGACATTTTATTAGCTCATTTTTTAACGAATGCAGACCTTCAGTGAGGATGACCTGTTAACTTTCCTTATATAGCCTTTAAAGTCCAAGTGAAATTAAAAATGACAATTTTTTCATGAAATATTGCAGCGTTTATTGCATATAGTTTATCAATGTGGGTCATTCTCTTTTTTAAATTGGTGTGCCCTCATAATCTTAAATTAAAATCTGAAAACGCACTTCCTTCCTGTAATGACTGTCCATCTTAAATGACGTATGTCCCCAAAGAGGAGATTTGATTTGACAGACCGTACCCGTGCTGTAATACACATAATCTGCCATCCAAACACATCTGCCATCTGCCAGTTCCATTTCAAAATGCAACGGCTGTTTTTATACATCCAATCAAATCACTGGAAAAGACCAAAGCCACGCCCACTATTTTTCTCATTAGAAATTCCATTTCACTCGGAAATGCATCAAAATGCCGAAGTAAAAACAATCGCAACTTCTGGATGACGGGGACTTTAAAGGGGAAAATTCTGTCATGAATTACTCACTTTCTAGTTGTTTCAAATCTGTAAAAATCTCTTTGTTTGGTTGAACACGGAGAAAAATATTTGGACGAATGCTTGTGACCAAATAGTTCTTGGACCCCATTGACTACCATAGTAGGAAAAAAACAATGGTAGTCAAAAGTGCCCAGAACTGTTTACTGTCCTACATTCTACAAAACATCATCTTTTGTGTTCAACAGAACAAAACAATTATAAAGTAATTTTTCTACTATGGTAGTCAATGGGGTACAAGAACTGTCTGGTTACAAGCATTCTTCCAAATATCTTTATCTGTGTTCATCAGAACAAAGAAATTTATACAGATTTGGAACAACTCGAAGGTGAGGAAATAATGACAGAATTTTTATTTTTGGGTGAACTTTCCCTTTAAAAGACATATTTGTGTAATATTAAACTGTTCCTGTCAATATGATGCCTGCATTCAGGTTACCATGTGTTAATTAGTTTTTAGCGGTTGTTATCTGAGAATATCAGATTTTGGATTGCTGCGATTGGTTTATCAGAATCAAGTATTCAAGAGCGCCGTTCTCTAAATTTGGCATAAACATAAATTGTGAACTTGTGATGGTGTTTTCTTCCGAATGGAGACGTATATGAGAGTGTGACGGCTTCTGGATTGGGAAAACCTGTAGGGCGGGGCTTGGATTATTTGAAGCGTGGCCATTGGATGCTCAATATAGTCTTGTCCTCAGGCTAAAACATATGTTAAGCACAGAAGTTTAATATGAGGTCACATGAATTTAAAAAAAGAATCACTTATAATAAATATTACGGCAATATTCTATCAAAAAAATAAGGATGTGACGTCTTTAAGTACCAGTATTTTTATATTTGTAGTTTATGTTAATTTGAGTTATTTAGGTATTTTTGCAATTTTGTTAGGTGCTTTTGTCATTTTATTATTTATTTTGTTGTTTTTATATCACTATATATGTTTCATTTATTTCATTTCAGTTTTAATTCAGTTGTTTATTTATTAGGGGTGTAACTGTACACCAATTCTAGGGTTCTAGGGTCCTGGCATGTCACCAGCAATGCTAAAGAACACTAGATTCACTTTTAACTTAATAATATTAATAACAAAAACAACAACAATGTAACTTGGTTTTTAAAAGTGTTCTTCCTACTATTTAATCAAATTGTCTTTGTGATATAGGGCCAAATGATGCGTCACAGCATCATAACAGAGCATTTCCAATGTGCATCGCGCTGTCTGCCACAGTACAACAATACAAATTTGCAATACCTTATTTTAACGTTAAACACATTAATGAGCAAATCACTTCGAGAAGCTTATCAAGAAGCATATTTTACTACCGATTGTATCCGCACAGCTTTGCGCTCTTTCTGGTCCATGTATTGCAAGTTCTAGATAAGAAGATACTGCTGTTTATCTTATGCTTCGACGGATACAATAAAGCGGGGGTTTCGCAGTACGCCATGAGAGTTTCTCGGTGCGTACCGAGGGAGGTGTATCACGGTTCAATCGGTTCAGTTGGAATATCGTTACACCCTTATTAATTTATTTCGAAATTAAAGATGTTAGGGCCTTAATTTAATCTTATTTCACTTTACTAAAGCAAGATTTCCTTCCAGTTATCATTTTGTTTCAGTTTTTCAAATAATACTGCGTGTGCGTGTGACCTGAGCTGCTGCAGGGCTCGGCTGGGATTGGCACCCATGCGGTCCAGTTTATTGATGAAGGTGAGGGAGGGCACGCTGTAGCGTTTCATCTGTCGGTTCACAGTCATGGTCTGACACTGCACACCTCCGACTGCACACAGAACCAGCACGGCTCCGTCCAGCACGCGCAGAGCTCGCTCCACTTCAATGGTGAAGTCCACGTGACCTGAGGAACACGCGCAACACAAATGCTACATCAGAGTCACATGACCTCATGACATGTGGCCAGTTATCATCTCTTATATACGTATACAAAATGACTGATTGGTCAAACCGTTCCATTCATTGCACTGCATTGTGGGCTAGAGTAGTGAACATCAGTCAGAAGCGTGTTGTGTACAGTGAATACACACCTGGTGTGTCGATGATGTTAATGTTGTGATGTTTCCACCTGGTGTATGTGGCGGCAGACTGGATGGTGATTCCTCTCTGTCTCTCCAGCTCCATAGAGTCCATGATAGCGCCCACCCCGTCTTTCCCTTTCACCTGACAACACACACACACACTTCTGTTGCTTTCATTGTCGTGTTGATCTCGTAGGCCTTGAAGCAAAGCTGTCTGAGAGCGCTCGCTCACCTCGTGCATCTCTGCTATCCGGCCTGTGTAGTAGAGAACTCTCTCTGTCAGCGTGGTCTTCCCGGAGTCAATGTGAGCCGAGACCCCGATGTTCCGTATCCGCTCGTTCGGTGTGACTCCATTTGAACACGACCGACAGCTGCTGATCAACACCTGACACGACAGAGTGATGGAGACAGAACATGACTTACAACTGAACCTGCTAGAACAATACTGTCAGACCTGGTAAAACCTCAGTAAAACTAAAATGATCACCTTTCAGAAACGATCCAGAACACAGCTATCACAACACACATTTACATTAGGCACAAACCCCATAACACACACATCACACTACAATGACCTGGGTTTAAAAATCACTTGAATCCTGTAGTGAATGAACTGAGAGATAAAGCATGCAGGGCCTTCTATGCCATCAAACGTCAATGTCCTTTAGAAATCCCAGTTAGAATTTGGCTGAAAATATTAGAATCTGTGATTGAAGCGATTGCTCTCTATGGCAGTGAAGTGTGGGGTCCACTGACAAATCCAAATCAAGATTTTACTAAATGGGAAAAACATCCAATTGAGAGCCTGCATACAGAACTCTGTAAAAATCTCTTACAAGTGCAACGGCACACAACAAACAACTCATGCAGCGCAGAATTAGGCAAATATCCACTGATCAGAAAGAGAGAAAAAAGGGCGATCAAATTCTGGAAACATCTATTACACATCATATCATTCTAAAGCCCTAAAACACCACGAGATGAGCAAAGAAATGAATCCTCTCTGTCAGCTGGTCCAGAGCTTCAGTCCTGGGGTGTATTCCAGAAAGCAGGGTTAATTTACTGTCAACTAAACCCTGAACTCTGGGTTGATGAACCCAAACCTTGCTTACTCAGGGTATGTTGGCTCCAGAACACGTTTGAAGGGTAAGTTTAATCAACCTCACGAAAGATACCCAGAGTTAACGCGCGCTCACAGAAACAACATGAAGACATTGTCGATGGATCACAGATTTCACGAGTCACCATACACATACTCAGAGTAAGCAAGGTTTGGGTTAATCAACCCAGAGTTCAGGGTTTAGCTGACGGTAAGTTAACCCTGCTTTCTGGAATACACCCCCGGAATACCCCCCTGATGTTTCAGTCCTATCATCTCCTGATGCTCTCAACCACAACAACACTGACAAAATCGCACTCAACACAATCACAACACACATGAAACAAAACTATATCACTCACTGGGAAAGCCAAAGAAAACAATAAAGTCAAATGCAATGTTATTTGGCCCTAAAGAGAGAATCCAGTCTGTACACAGTGACAGATGAAAAAGATCAGACTCACTATAGAGACGGGCAGACACACACACACACACGGCTGCAACAGGACCAAAGACTGTGTCCACACTGTCATCTCAACACAACTCCACTTCCTAACAGAATGCACAAAATACATGCACATATGGACAATGTTTTATGGAAAAATCAAGTCCATACACTAGACGTTTGAAAGTGTGTCAGACGATGAGAAAGTGGCGTGTCTGTTAGGAGAACACAAGGACTGCTGTGTGTTAGCTGCCTGTCGCAACACAAGAGAAAACGATCAATCTGCCCTGACCTGATGTGTCCAATATATCTACACAACATTATATTATTATAGCCCTTTATTCTGCTACTTACATCTATATTTTGCTTTTGTAAATCTTTGTTTAAACTATACTGTATTTCTAATTTGATATATTTACATATATTATAAACCACTTTAAGTTGCACTATATACACCACACTTTATTACTATAATTATCTTTCATTTCGTTTGTATACTTGCACTATTTGTACGCAGCCCAGCTGCAAATGCTTTGGCAATACGAATGTACATTTTGTCATGCCAAGTAAGCACACTTACATTGAAATTGAGAGAGAGAGAGAACATGATGATAATGATGTAGAGACAGTCCACATATACATACATACACACACACACATACACATACACACGCACCTGTGTAAGCGCGATGTTTGTCGGTTTGTGTATTCGAGTTAAAGCTGATGTTGCTCTCAGGAGACTCATTCTGACAGATACACTAAAACGTGTGATGTTACGTACACATGAGCTGAATGTCACGCTCTGACCGGCTGCTGGAGCAACAACTTCCGCTTCTACAGCGACCCGCTAGGGACAATCAAAGCACACGCGTGAGAAACGCGATTTTCTTTCGTCACCTCGTTCCTGCCCATGTATGTCCTTTTTGTAAATGAAGAAACATTCAGCATTAATTCAGTCACATTATTTGTTTTCGATTATCTTTAATTGAATAAGCCTGGTACATATAATTTAATTAAACGAGTGCATTTAACATGTATTATTTATATTTCGGGTTTTATGTAACACTCTATAAAGTTACTCTCTAAGAAACATAAATCTGATGACAAATAAAACAATACTTAAAATATATTTCTAATGGATTGCGTTTGGCGTTTTGTTACTATTATTAAAAGGAATTGTATTTGTAGTTTGGTTGGTCCTCCTCACTGATGTGACTCGAGGTCAGGGTCACGTGATTATGTGTGTAGAGGTCAACAACAGTTGCATCTATCACATGAGTTATGAACACAGCACATCAAAAACATCTGAAGGGAAATGTATTGAAAATAATGTCAGAGATCAAATAAATCCTTACACTCAGTTTAAAGACTGAATCTGTCATTCGGTGTAATCTTGAATGAATTTCTGTGATGTTCCTCTGTTGTTGGATGTGTGTTCTGATGTTATTGATATTCATCAACAAGGGGATGAAGAAGTCAAAAGTTTGTGTTGTGTATTGCTGTTGAAACTGCAGCTCTATTGCACATCCAAACAATATATTAGCTGAATAAAATGACAAATGTTTGCTGGGTTGAGGAAAAACTACAAGACAAAAGACCAAGACGACAATAATGTACATGCACTGAAGAATTGCAACAGTAAACGATTTTAAGTAAAAAGCAACTGTAGTTTTGTGTGTAACTATCTTTTAATAGGACAAAGGAAGCTTCTGGGTTAAAGCTCAGTAAAGACTTTATTGATTGGTTAATGCAGTATTATGAAAGTGGAAAAATTTGCATAAGCTTAAAAACGGACCCGCTGAAAGGCATTAGCATGATCAACATTACATCATCAACAAACAATAACATTAAAAAGTCATATTCTTACATTTTTTTACAAATGTATAGAGCAGAGAAAGCCGATTTCCACATTCACAACATCAGTTAAGTGCATTATTAGAGAACTGACAGACATTTGTCTTGTTTTATTTAATCCAAACAGATGTGATGGTAGGACAATAAAAAATCAGCACATTAACAGTAAAAAACACATCTCAGGGAATATAACAAACAATCATTGTGTCAGTGAAAATGATTTCGTGGACTGAAGACACATTGACGAGCAGCACTGGTGACAGACTGCAGTAGTACCAGTTTTTCTTGCTTCTTGATGTTGGAGCCTGTGATGTTCAGCTCATTGTTTGGCCTCTCTGCGAAGACAAATCACCTCATTATGTTCATGAAATTAAAACCAACACGAAGCTGCTCAGCTTGATGTGTGGTATTTTATTTTTGTACTATACTTACATACAACTACATATCAAGACACACACCTCATGTAAAATGTTTCTCCATCTACATTCAAGCGATAATATACATACTCCACACCTTCTACAGTAGATACATTTTGTGTGTCTGCCACCAATACTGTAAATCATGTTGTAAATACTTGTATTGTTTTGTATCGCTGAGACAAGCCTTTTAATGTCTAGCCGACATCTCGCTCTGGATGAACGACCATCACCTGCAGCTGAACCTTGCTAAAACAGAACTGTTTGTAATCCCGGCCGACACAAAGATTCATCACAACTTCTCCATTCACTGGGCTCATCAACCATCACATCTTCCAGAATGGCCAGAAACCTGGGAGTGGTGATCGATGATCAGCTTAACTTCACTGATCAGGTTGCCAGCACCACCCAGTCCTGTAGATTCATCCTCTACAATATTAGGAAAATCAGACCTTTCCTATCCGAGCATGCTATAAGTCCTAGTCCAGGCTCTTGTTCTGTCCAGACTGGACTACTACAATGCGCTACTGGCTGGACTTCCAGCTTGCACAACCAACCCTCTACAAATGATCCAGAATGCGGCGGCCAGAGTGGTCTTCAATGAACCGAAAAGAGCGCACGTCACTCCTCTCTTCATTAAGTTACATTGGCTCCCTCTAGTCGCTCGAATCAAATTCAAGACTCTGCTCTTGGCCTACAAGACCACCACTGATTTGGCACCCCCTTATCTTCACTCGCTAATGCAGACTTATATACCCGCCAGATCCCTATGCTCTGCAAACGAACGACGTCTTGTGGTGCCATCCCAAAAAGGTAAAAAATCACTCTCACGTACATTCTCGGGATCGGTTCCACATTTATGGAATGATCTGCCCGCTGCTACAAGATCAGCAGATTCTGTGTCCATCTTTAAGAACCGCCTGAAAACACATCTCTTCCGTCAACACCTGACTGATCAGTTCTGACTTCTATCTCTTTTCTACTCTTTCAAAAAAAAAAATACTAAAAAACTTAGCTCTGTATACTGTGATAGGCTATATGAGACCAGTTTTCTTTTATTGCACTTATGCTTTTTGTTGTCCTTATGTTGTTCCAATTGCTTCCATTGTTTCCCTCATCTGTAAGTCGCTTTGGATAAAAGCGTCTGCTAAATGACTAAATGTAAATGTAATGTACGTACTGTCACTGACATCTGTACACGTGATAAATGAACTTGATAAATTGAAATTGAACAAAGCGTTATCTGCGTTTACCTGTGCCGTGGCAGTTCTTTATCGTTTCTCATGTGAAACGCAACATACGATACATGTGATAATCATACGCTGACTCGAGTGTTTATGCACGTTCTGTTTGCTTTATTAGCACGTTTTACTTTCGCTTTACAATTTCTTGCCTTTGTTCTGTAGTCTTCACCATCTTGTGGATGTCTTTAAGACTAAATCGATTACCATACAAAATGATCAGATTGTCCATCCCTGACCCAACCTACTGCGACTGTCACAGACTCAAGCTGATGACTGTGAAACCCCAGCTAATCTTTCATATGTGACCTTTGACATTATGATGTCATGTCTCTTTGGTTATTTACACAGTCATCTGATCCTGAGTCTTTATGTGAGATCCAGTCAGACAGAAATAAAACAAGCGACAGAAACTCTCTCCTTACTTCATCACACTTCTTCAAATGATAAAATGTTTAGCTCATGGTTTAAATCAGATTTTAAGTAATGATCTCAGAGTTACTGTAGGCAGGATGACACTTTTGCTTATTTATCCAAAGCGGGTGGTGTGTCTCTAAATAAATAATTGATGACACGATTAGTTCTGGTGCTAGATTCTGATTGGCTGTTGTGTTCAAAGGCGTTGTTAAATTCCAAAAGAACATACAACTGACCACATTACATAAGTCTCATTACGCCACTGTATGTTGCCCCCTTAGCTGTTATAGATATAATTCAAAACGTTACTGGGCATGTGCACGTTCATCGAGAAAAGGCGTTACTTGGCTAAACTTGTCTCTCCAATATTTAGAATTTAGACTGCGATACCAAGCTCGACCTCTAGATGTCAGTGTACCATGCGGTTTCTTTAACTGCGACCGAACTACAGGACCCATTCAACAAATTGTTTATTTAATAAAATGAACATACAACAAAATTCAACAAATCGTTTATTTAATGCAATTATTATACAATAAAATTATAATATAAATGAATATTAACAAAAAT
Source organism: Triplophysa rosa (assembly GCF_024868665.1). Classification (NCBI taxonomy): domain Eukaryota; kingdom Metazoa; phylum Chordata; class Actinopteri; order Cypriniformes; family Nemacheilidae; genus Triplophysa; species Triplophysa rosa. The sequence continues at coordinate 16,978 of NW_026634310.1, read as the reverse complement.
TAAATTAAATATAAATAGTTATTATTAGACACTAGCCAAACACAGACCGGAAGTTAACTGCAGTCCAGGCGCACGCTGGACAAACCGATCAATTGGTTTGGTGGCACTATGATGACCTCGGGGACATTATTCACATGTGTTTGATCAACTGAGCCCTACAGGACAGAAGAGCAGTGAGACGTGTATGTGCCGCTGACCTGCGTATCTCCTGTGGACCCTTGATGGCCGCTCTGTGTACTGTCCTGTGTCTCGGTGCCTCCAGGCGGGACATGGGTGCCGAAACCTGGAATCTGGACACTTCCTGCTGCCATTCATCATCGAAGGACTGAGCCTCAGCTGAAACGAGAAACAAAAATGACTACCCCAACCCCGCCTGGGCGCCGAAGTCAAAAGCGCACAAACACGCACTCTCATCCATGTTCTGGAAGTCCTGGTTGAGTTCTTTCTCTCCTGTCTTCCTGTTCTCCTTCCTCTCGATGACGTGTCCTCTGTCCTGAATGTGATGACCGATGGACATTTTCTCCAGGCCGCTGTCAGAGTCCTTCAGACAACGACGGGTCTCTTTTATCTGAACACACACACGTGTGAAGGGTTAGTGTGATGATGTGAGATGATGTTTTGAGATGTTTCAGAGAGCAGCACTCACTCCTCCAGGAGCACAGCGGGTCTGAGAAGATGCCTGGAAGACTTTAGCCGGTTCATCTCCCAATTTACAGTAGCTCATGACAGATGAGGTGGAGAACGAGTGGCTGTTGGGCTCTGAGGCTATGTTCTCCTGAAACATAGTGATACAACTCAGTTCTCAACTGCAGAATATTCACACTCATAACAAATACAAAACCATACAAATTCCTTTTTAAAAGGCTCATAAATGTCACTTATGTGGTAATGATAACAGAACTCAACAGAAACAATTGTAATTTCAAATCGATTCAAGAAATCATATCATTATGAGGAGAATATGAGGAGTTTAAGAAAGGTCAAACTTACAAAATTTCTGTTCATTTCCTGCATTCTGTTCCTCATGCTGTCCATCAAAGCCACAGGATTGCTGAAGAAATCCACCTCCTGTGAAAATTTCATAAAACAAACCTTCAGACAAATCATGATGAATCGACGACACCCCAGCGGGCACCGTGATATCACTTGACATCAATTTGATGTCAAATGTTTGTCATGACTTCATCAGGATGCTTCTATGACATCATTTAAAAGCCACACTGAGTCGGAGCCAGTTGGTCGAGTGGTTCGTGCTCCGACATGTGGCGCCGGTGCATCCTGGGCGACCCGAGTTCGAATCCTGGCTTGTGGTCCTTTCCCGATCCTACCCCCTCTCTCTTATCCACTTCGCTTCCTGTCCTCTCTGAAAAGAGTCACTCTCTCTGTCAAAAAAAAAAAGCCAGACTGTGGGATTTTTAGCGGCCACTAGCGGTGAGTTTGAGAATTGCAACCAATCTCTCAGTCCTCCGCTCACCCCTCCATTTCAGAGCACGACAGTGGCCACAACAGTACAAAATGATGTCATCGGCTGAGACAGCAGATAGCAGCCATTCAAGCACCGATGTTTCTTTACAAAGGTAAATAAAGAAAATAAATTAACGTAATTAATCATTTAACCTGTATGCTATTGCGAAAGTTATTGTTACATTTCTATAATTGTGTCAGTGTTTTATTCGCTGATTTTAGCCAGATTTCTTGCATGCTATTTACTACAAGGTAAGAGTAGTGATGCAATTGTAAATTGCAACACTGTTCAAGGTGTTTGATCTGACAGCGAGATAGCAGTAAGGAGTAAGTTAGTAGACGTTTTTCTCCCCCTTTGTGGAGCTGTTTGTCCATTTAGGACTCCCATACAAAACATGGCAGTGCAACACTGGACCTTCAAGGTCAGCTTGGACAGCAGTTTCTTCCAGTGGTAATTGGGTGAAAAAAGGGAAGTTCATGCCCACATTAAAATTGCTTTAATATATATGCAGGCCAATTCACTTTTCATCAAATCCATGTCAACGTTAAGTCGCCAGATTGATGTCATATGGATTGATTTGCATAATATCAATTCTTTGTCAGCCTGATAAAGTGTGTGTAGCATTGTTTCTTAACTGGAACCTCAAACAGCATCCATGATTTGCCACATCTCCTTTTGAAACGTGTCACAGTGGGCAATGGATGTTCAAAAGATGTGAAATTGACATCAAACATATAGTTGACGTCAAAAACCAGGTTGAATATCCAAATCAAACTGACGTCCACGTGCTGATGTCCTTTCGACCACCAACCCAGTGGGAAGCTGATGTTGACAAAAAATCACTGACATTTCGTGTCTGAGGGACAAACGCAGGCACATCCACAGATATTGAAATGATAATTTGGCAGCACACCTGCAGACGGCCCTATGCTAGTAGTGATGGGGGAGCATCGCGTGTCCAGCTCTCCTTCTGTTACTTACTGAAATGATTAAACCTCTCATGTGTGAATGATGAAATGTGGTTCAATTGTGACAGGTGCTGTGAACGATGTGTGTTTATCAGCTGTAATCATGGAGAAGCAGCAGGTGTTTGCTGTCTCAGAGTCAGCACCATCAACACTGTATTTTAAGTTCCAGAACACCATATCAGATCAGCTGAGGTCACCACTCCTTTCTGCTTCATGCTATCAACTAGGGCTGCAACAACTAATCAATAAAATCGATAATAATCGATAATGAAATTCGTTGTCAAGGAATTTCATTATCGATTAGTTGGTCTGTGACGTCACTTGCGAGCTGCGCAGTTATAAATCAAGCGCATCTCTTTCCCTTTTAAAATTACCGTTTTAGATGCGTCTCTCCGTGCAGCATGAGCTGCGCAGTTTTAAAGTCAGACGTGTCTCTCCGTGCAGCATAAAAGTCAGACGTGTCTCTCGGTGCATGCGTCTCTCCGTGCAGCATGAGGTGCGCAGTTTTAAAGTCACACGTGTCTCTCCGTGCAGCGCGAGGTGCGCAGTTTTAAAGTCAGACGTGTCTCTCCGTGCAGCGCGAGGTGCGCAGTTTTAAAGTCAGACGTGTCTCTCCGTGCAGCGCGAGGTGCGCAGTTTTAAAGTCAGACGTGTTTTGCATGCATCTCTTCAAGCTGCGCAGTTTTAAAGTCAGACGTGTTTTGCATGCATCTCTTCAAGCTGCGCAGTTTTAAAGTTTAAAGGGGAGAGGTGTTTTAAATGACAAAATTAAAGATTATATTAGTAAAACCCAATTTGTGGCATTTGCACTTTGCAAAGTACATAATAGGCTAAATACCCTGATTTGGTGCTTTATTTAGTTCAGAGGTGGGTAACGAAGTACATTTACTTGAGTACTGTACTTAAGTACACTTTTTGAGTATTTGTACTTAAGTATTACTTTTTCTGTTTACTTTTTACTGTACTTCACTACATTTGAATGACAAATATCTCACTTTTCATGGCACAAAAAAATGATTTCCTTGGCCGACCCTCCCCTCGCTCCCACGTTTGGGAGAGACTATTGTCAGTTGCTTCTAATATGACACACCTGAATCAACTCACCAGGTGTATTAATTGTGGAGACATTCACAACATTTTGGGAGAAGGCTAATGAGTTCAGTTGTGTATACTTTTCCCATCTGATTTACTTATTATAAGCAAAAGATGTAATTAAATTTTTTATCCGATTAATCGAAAAAATAATCGCCCAACTAATCGATTATCAAAATAATCGCTAGTTGCAGCCCTACTATCAACACAGCTCCCGTCGGGAAAAACACTTCTGATTTAGCAAACGAGCAGCTCTAGGAAGAACCGGATCGCTTCTGGGAATATACTGGCGAGACTTCAAATGCCACCTAACATAGAAAAACACGTGTCAGGTTACTAATCCGCATGCACAGATGCCTAATGTTGTCATTAACATGTTAATATCTGATATCACGTGAAGTCCGAAACCCAAAGAGAAATGGCATTAAATGATTATTTTTGATTATTATGTCGCATTGGCTGGACCCGGACCGGGCTTTACACCGACCGTCTTGATCATGCGAGACTACTGCAAGACCAGCAAATATAGACCGACACCGGACAAACCTCCTCAAACTCTCCGGCCCTGACCCACAGGCTATCTTTAGCACCTCCCGCCTGAGACGGCAGGACCGTGAATAGACTGGAATCAGATGAAGGTAATGACCAGGGTTAAATATACTCCTCCGAGAGAGGTGGGGGATTACAGATGGACACGGAGACTAAGTTTAGTGTCCTGAGCTGCCAAAGCGTCCAGCTGGTGAGTGACACACTTTAACCTCCAGATCTTCCACTTCCAATATTTTTAGCTTGCTAGAAACAGGTCAACAGGCTAGATTGATTTAGTAAAAAGAGAGAGGGCAGAAATGTCGGCATTACTAAAGAAATGCGTGAGTGTTGCTCATAAGTGGGGTTAGTGATCTAAACACACACACACGTGACAATAAACTCATCCCACTACAGATGCTGTTATCTGACTTACAATTCTTGCCATTTGAAAAAAAATGGGCAAAAAATATTCCACAGACTTCTAAGGACCAGAGATATAGTTCAAAGAGATTTGATCCGAGCACCTAGCAACCACCCAGAACACCCTGACAACCACCTAACAATGATCCAGCAATCCTCCAAAAGAACCTCAGCATCACGACAGCCAAGTACAAGATTAGCTAAACATTAGCACTGATCCTCATGTGCCTGTGACAGTCAACGGCTCTGGGTTGATTCTAGTATCTTCACTGTCATGAGCATCTAGAATGGGCTCTATGCATGCGTGACTTCCGCATTTCACAGGAAGAACCCTAGGCAGTTTCTGGTAGTGGAGACTTAAAGCAGAGAGAAATGGAAAAATGAGAAACTAGTTCAATTTATCAGATGCTGTATATTGCGGCACACAGCATTGGTATGTAGAAGTGGCGTTCTACTGTATTTGAAATAATACCTTCATCCGCTAAGCAGACCGATTTACTAGCCAAGTGTGTAAAGCACCGAGATCAAACGCTGACAGACAACGACAGCAGGTGAACAGTGCTGCCGGTGTGTGGCATTTACTCACTCGCTCATTGTGTAGAAGGGACGGAGTCGTGCTGGCCTGACCCTCACCCCTGCGAGTTCTGTTCCTCCCGTCTGTGATGCGGGGTGTGAAGCTCTGAGCGAAAGGGTCTGGAAAGGCCCTCATCATCTGCCGCATGCGATCATGATGCACCTGGAATGGATCGCTGGGAGAGGACAGTGTAGAAATACATATGATATGCAAATAAAATATCATTTAATACGAAATCTATTTCACAATTGTCACGATATCATATTATTGTTATGAAAGCTTAATAAGCAATGTTATTCAACACTCAAGTACATCTAAACTTTATAATAGATAAATACATGCAAATAAACTTTATTCTCATCTGGAGTGAGACTGTAATGTAATATATATATGGTCTCACTTAATATTACAGTATTCATAAAAAAACTATATAATAAAATAATAATCAATTAATAATAAAATCTAATGTCTAAAATCTAATTAATCTAATGCACTGTACACATCACCCTTACGAAAATTAACCATGGTTTTACTACAGTTAAAACCGAAAAACCATGGTTACATTTTTGCCACAAGTAATCAATACACCAAAAAACCTGGTTACTACAATCGTGCCACAAAAAACTAGGGCTGTGCAAAAATATCGATACATGTAACCATCACAACATTTTTTTTTTCGATGGTGATTTCTGTCTAGATTTATTTGATAATTTAAATCATGTCATATACATACGGCCAAAAGTAAGTGGAAGCGAGCATGGTGAAAAATATAAGAACGCTTGGAGCTCTCAGAGCTGATGTGTGGGTGCTTTGGTTTTGAAAATAAGTCATGGAGTAATGAGTTATATAAACAATGCTGTTTGTAGGCTTCTCAAGTCATGACACAAGTCACTTGGCTACTGCAGTGCATTAGACAGAAAGTTTATTAAGAAAAGTAACAATGACATTTATTGTGCTTTCACGGATGTGACTTCAGTGCTTTTACAGCACGGATGAATCAGGGGTTTTACACTGCCCATGTTCATTGTTTTAACTGTAATGCACCACAACAGCCAAGTGACTTGCGTGAGCCACCTTATTCCCCTGTGCTACCCACTTGAGGGGCCAATCCACAGTTTGAGAACCCAAACCTCTGATCTAAAGGTCCATGCATCGCACATCATGGCCACTCTTCAGAGGTAAGGGATGTTTTTACACTTATCCTTACAGAAAACCCTCGGTGGTGCACAGCATGTTGTATTTCTAGCTCTACTTTTTACATTTTCTATTTAAAGTATTGCAATATATCGCAAATGTGTATCGTATCGAAATACATAGCAATATATTGTATCATGACCCATCTATAGTGAAAAAAACATTGGTTACTTTTTGTAAGGGCATTCTTATAAATCCAGTATAAATAAACACACGTACGTACTGTATGTTGCTGTTGCAGTTTGTGTCACACTTGTCATGTATGAAGTATAACTGATATCAATTGAAGAAGTATTATATTAATTCTCTTTGTTTAACAGAATTGATATAAAAGTGACTCACGTGAAGAACGGGTCTTCGTCAAACTGTCTCGAGGGACTGCTAAACATGCTGCTGACGGATGCGCGCGAGTGACTGACTGACAAACTCACAATGACGCGCTCGAGCGCGTGCCCGAGGTTACTATCGAAACCTGATTCCCCGCAGGGGTCGGAGAAAGTTCACGTGACGCATTTGGAAACTTTTGATTGGTTAAATCGTAGCAACCTTGCACCGCCCAATCTCTTTACGACACCTCTCAGTGTCCAGTGGTGTACGATATGACTGCGCTCGGTGTTCTCGTAACTGAAATCATGTACACACAGCACATCAGGAAAAATATCTTCTGTGTCACACCGAAAGGCTTTTACATAAGAATGATGTTTGTAACATTTATTGAGCAACACATTTTGTCTGAAAATAAATCATAAGAGGTTAATTTAGTTTAAAAATCGTATAAATGTATGAGGTGGCGAGGGGAGCCATTAAATCAAATACTTTAGATTAAAAAAAGGTTTTAATAATGCTTAAGTAAATAATTGTTCAAAACGATCACTTTAACAAAGTTTGTAAAATTTTTGGTTTATTTCAATAAATAAAATAATTCATTTTTAAAATATGTTAATATCACAATATATAAAAACAGAAACACTTTTTTTAAGTTAAGATTTTGAAGGCATTGGAGATCTCAATTGACCCTTCGCTAAGCCCCGCCCTCCTTAGTTACTGTTGCTACGCCTGTCAAGCTTTCACGCCTGGCAAGTGTATTACAGTGTGTATGCACCGGTGTCAGACATTCCCAAGGAGATAATTAGTAATTTTTGGCGAACATGTGAAATATCTGAGAGAGCAAGACAAAAGGGACTGCAGTGTGCATTCGAGGGATATATCCACGACATAATATGCAACCGATTAGAAAATAATTTAATCAAAATTGAAGCTAAAGCCTATGAATGATAACATTCTCCCGCTTATATTTTAGTAGCGCGACAGGCTACTGCTCACACGTCGTGGGTCTAATCTACGCCTTGGACCTGGCAAGAGCCAGAGATGCTGAGCTGAGCCATACATCATCAACAACACAAACACATTTCCGTCTTGCCTTTAATCATCATATTTTACGTTCAAATATATGCATTATGAACAAAGAACCGTCATTATTTCCAAGCAATGATGTGCTGCTGCGTTAGCTAGCTAGCTAACATTAGCGTGCTCTTACCTTGGAGCAAACATAGGTGTTTTTGTTAATCCTGTCGACCTTTAGTGGGACATTCTAAAACGCTTAACGTACCTAAACAGCGATAAAGGAAAAACAAGTTTCTGTCAAATTTTGCTTCTAATAATGCTGCTGTCAAAATAACGAGCTCTTGGTCCGTGGATAAAGTGATTATCACGTTAAGCGTTCTCACCATAGAAGTCCATTATAAGAGAAAACAGCTTAACGTGGCTTAGACAAATTTCTGTCATTTTAGTTGTAATTAATACTTCAAAAGCCACCGTGCATTGTGTTAAAACGTGCAGTAGGGGCCTCTTTATGCCCTGTCTGAAACCTATAAGAGAAAACAGCTTAACGTGGCTTAGACAAATTTCTGTCATTTTAGTTGTAATTAATACTTCAAAAGCCACCTTGCATTGTGTTAAAAAGTGCAGTAGGGGCCTCTTTATGCCCTGTCTGAAACCAATATTAAGAAATGAGGCTGAAAGGCAATAAAGTTGCTAACTCCTGGCTTCAGTGTTGTTACATCGAGCTGAATAGCCTGTGGAGCAAACTAGAACAAAACAGCACAAATGTTTCTAAAAGCTCTGATAAAAAGGGACAGAAATATAAATGAGATGATACAGTGCGTTGTTTAGGTACGTTATGCCACGTTAAGCTGTTTCCTTTTAATGGACTTCTATGGGGGAGAAAACGCTTAACGTGATATTCACTTTATCCGCGGAACAAGAGCTCGTTCTTTTGACAGCAGCAAGTGTTTAATACAAGGAAGGTTTGACAGAAATTTGGTTTTCCTTGATCGCTGTTTAAGTATGTTAAGCTACGCTAAGCGTTTTTCACGTTAAGTGTTTTAGAATGTCCCACATTTAGTTGTGAATGAGGCCTTCCACACTGCTTGAGCCACGTCTGACATTTCTCCCCTTGGGTTTTAGGTTTCAGGAAGGGAAAAAATTCCACCACCCCGTCCAAACTTTTAGGATACTGGCTATCAGATTTACACAATCCATACGCACAATGCTTTGGCATGTTTCCCTCGCTCGAAAGCTTGACAGACCTCCTAGTTACGGTTGCTCCTAGTTACAGTTGCTAAACCATGATTGGCCTGTGGCGGTTTTCGGGCGTGGCTTAGCGAAGGGTCAATTATATATGAGACACGACAGTAGTGGGCCTCATAAAGAACAACGACGAACAGGCCTATAGAGAGGAGGCGAAACATCTGGCAGACTGGTGGGAAACCAACAACCTGATCCTGAATGTCTCAAAAACAAAAGAGATGATTGTGGACTTCAGAAAGAACCAGCACAGACACACTCCTCTCATCATAAATGACTCAGCAGTGGAGATCGTCAGCAGCACCAGGTTTCTGGGGATGCAGATAACCAACTCTCTCTCCTGGTCAAACCACACTGGCACTCTTGTAAAGAGGGCTCAGCAGCATATGCACTTTTTGCGCCGGATGAGGAGAGTGCACCTACCCGCTCCCATCCTCACCACCTATAGAGGAACTATAGAGAGCATCCTGACCAACTACATCTCTGTCTGGTCGGCGGCCTGTAGTGCCTCTGATTGGAAAAGCCTACAGAGGGTGGTGAGGACAGCGGAGAAAATCATCGGGACATCACTTCCTCCCCTCCAGGATATCGCAAAGAAACGCTGTTTGACCAGAGCTCAAAACATCGTTGGGGACCCCTCCCACCCCAACCATGGACTGTTCTCACTGCTGGTCTCTGGAAAGAGATTCCATAGTCTGTGGAGCAGAACAACCAGACTCAACAGCAGCTTCTTCCCATATGCTATAAGACTGCTAAACAATGTATACTGTAACTACAGTATTTCCCCATTTTTTCCCGCCCTCCCCACCCATACACTTACCCAAGACTGCTCCCATAGGATCTCTACTCCAAATTACACTGTGAAAAATATTTATTGTATTATACTGTGTATATATATATATATAATTTTTTATTAATACAAATAGTTGCTTCTACACAGGCAACTACTCTGTGCAATATATATATATATATATATATATCTTACAGGTTTTATGCAAAGTTTTCTGTTTCTTTTTATATTGCTTATCTCATTTATTTTTTTTCAAACTGTGTATACTGTCTCCATTTTATTCTTGTTGTGCTATGTGTCATCGCAACGAAATTTCATTTTGATGGAAATCTAAAATGACAAATAAAATCAGTCTAAGTCTAATATAGATACAGTACAATAGAAACAAGAAATTATATTACATGATTAATATAATATTTAAAATGTAATGGTTTCATTATATATATATGGTGGTGGTTATCTCTAAGGTGGACACCCAACTTCATATATGAAAGTTAACATCTAACCATGTCATGTCTACAAATGGAAACACCAGGCAGCTGTTTATTATCACGTAAAACTAGTGTAGCTTTAGCCCCAACATCAGGGGTGCTTGTCGTGATCCCGGTCACGTCGGTACTTTGTCTGACAAGGTGTGTGTGTTTGTTTTGTCGAGCGCACTTGCTTGTTGTTGTGACAGCTCGCCGTGTGTTCGGTATCTGCGTCATTTACCCCGCCCTTGTGTTTCCCCGTCAGACTTTTCCACTCACCAGTTTCTAATCACCTCATCACTCTGTTCACCTGAAGATTGTCCCTGCCATCATTAAATTAATTATCCTTCTCCCTCTCACCTGCCGCTCTTTAGGTTTCCCTATTTAATCCCTCTTGTTCTCTCGTCTTGTGTCAGACCGTTTCTCTTTAGCCAGCTTTGACTACCCACTCTGCCATTTGGCTTTCCTGAACGTTTAACATTAGCCGTAGCTTTAGTCTTTGTCCTAGTCCTAGTCAAGGATCCACATCTCTCTCTGTGTGAGTTTCGATGGGTCGAGTGTTCTCCCCACACTCTGTTCTATGCCTTCGTCATCTTTCTGGCCGGTTGAGCATCTCCCTGCCGATTGCCGTGCCACCGGTGGTGCCTCACTTGGACTTTTTGTGGGTTGTATTGGGTGTGTGATTTAATAAACATCTCTGTTTTTCCCCGCATCTGAGTCTGCCGCCTTGTTATATTATGACAGAACGGCCTGACCAGTCACAAGACTCAGCGGGGGTGGACCCTTTACGGACCGCGCTACAGCAGCAGGGGGCCATTCTGGGACACCAGGCGTCCTGCCTCAGTGCCACCACTCGGGAGGTGGAGGCATTCAACGCCCAGGTTGCGGATCTGCTCCTCCAGGCCTCTGAGTTGCACCGCATGGAGGCCAGCCCTCAGGGTGCCACCGCCCCCTTCTCTCGCGGTTTCCCCCTCGAGCTTGAGCCACATGCCAACAACCCGCCGCTCTATGACGGAGACTCAAACTTCTGCCGGGCTTTTCTGTCGCAGTGCGCCGTGGTGTTCGCATTGCAACCTCGCCATTATGTCACTGAAGAGGCGAAAGTGGTGTATGTGCTGACACTGCTGACTGGGCGAGCCCGTGAATGGGATGTGGCTGTCTGGGAGGCTCGCGCTCCTTGTTGTTTGTGCTTCAGGGCTTTCCGTGCCGAGATGACGAATCTCTTCGACCGGTCGGCTCGAGGGCATGAGGCGGCCACCCAACTCTCTTGTCTTACTCAAGGAAGAAGTTTGGTGACCGATTATTCCATCTGGTTCTAGACACTGGCCGCCTGTGACTGGAACAAGGGGGCTTTACGCTCACGTTTTCTTGACGGGCATAACAGTGCCGTTGCGGACGAGATTGCCACCCTGGATCCCCCTCTGAGACCTGGAGGGACTCACTAACCTGTGCCTCAGGGTGGCGAGTCGAGTCAATGCCCGCCGTCGACGACGACTTTCACCAACCCTCTGGCGGGCCGGAACGCCAACGCTTCGGGTACCACTGTCAGCTCGTCTCAGGAGGTGGAGTCAATGCAGCTGGGTCGCTCTCGTCTTTCTCCAGTCCAGAATCAAGAACGTCTTCTCCAGGGGCTGTGTATCTACTGTGGCAAGCCCGATCACCAGGTACTGCAGTGTCCGTTAAAAGCCTGCACCCAGCCGTAGTTCTGGGAGTCCGGGTGGGCGCCATTCCTGTATCCTCTCAATCTTCCCGCACCCAGCTGCCGTTCCGCCTGTCCTTCGACAAAGCCACCCACACTGAATTGGCCCTCGTGGATTCCAGCGCCGAGGGGAACTTCATCGACGTCACTATGGCTCGTAAATGAAAGATCCCAGCCATACCCCTCCCCCAACCCATCTCGGTCTGGTCGCAAGCGTGGCATCCCTTCACCTCCGCTACTTACATCACCCCTCACCCTCTTAAGCTGTACATCCTCGATTCCCCCAAAATACCCATCATATTAGGGCCTCCTTGGTTGTCAAAGTATAATCCTCACATGGATTGGGCTACTAATTCTGTCACTTTTTGTCACGTGTCATGTCTTAGTCCTGCTCCTGTTTCTGTGTCACCTGTGTTTCAAGTCGAAGCTGCCGATTCGACCGGGGTCCCGGAGGAGTATCATGATCTTTGGTCCGTGTTCAGCAGGTCCCTTCCTCCGCATCGCCCCTACAACTGTGCCATAGATCTCCTTCCAGGCACTTCTCAGTCCAAGGGTCGTCTATACTCTCTATCTGCTCCTGAAAGAGAGGCCATGGAGAAATATATTCAAGACTCTTTGTAAGCTGGGCTCATCCGTCCCTCCTCCTCGCCGGCCGGTGCGGGCTTCTTCTTTGTACAGAAGAAGGATGGCTCCCTGTGCCCCTGTATTTACTATCGAGGTTTGAATGAGATCACGGTTAAGAATAAATACCACTTACTGCTCATGTCTTCTGACTGAACTTCTACAGGGAGCCCGGGTCTTTACTAAACTAGACCTTCGCAATGCCTATCACCTGGTCCATGTTCGCGAGGGGGACGAGTGGAAGACGGCATTCAATACGCCCTCGGGACATTATGAGTATTTGGTGCTTCTATTTGGTTTGACCAATGCTCCTGCGGTCTTTCAGGCCCTCATCAATGACATTTTGGGTGACATGATTAACTGCTTTGTCTTTGTTTACCTGGATGACATCCTTGTTTTTTCCCCATCTCTCCAGGAACACACCTGAAATGTCCATGAGGTTCTCCAGCGCTTACTTGAGAATCAACTTTTTGTCAAGGCGGAGAAGTGCTTATTCCACGCCGATACGGTTTCGTTCCTTGGCCATATCATTTCCCCTAGGGGCATCGAACCAGACCCCGCTAATATCAAAGCCGTCGCCGAGTGGCCCACTCCCGACTCCCGCAAAGCCTTACAGCGGTTCCTTCCAAATTTTTACCGGCGATTTAACTGGGGTTTCGGCCAGGTGGCCGTGCCGCTCACAGCATTGACTTCCAGCAAGTTTCCGTTCAAGTGGAATCCCCAAGCTCAGGTAGCCTTTGATAACCTTAAGTCCCGTTTTGTCTCTGCAACTGTGCTTTGTTTTCCAGATCCTGAACGGCAATTTATTTTCAAGGTCGGTGCTTCCGATGTCGGGCTAGGTGTGGTTTTGTCTCAGCGCACCAGCCGTGATGAGAAGGTGCACCCCTGTGCCAACAACTTTCCTGGGTCGAGTACGCCCACAACTCCCTCCTGTCTCCTCGTTTGTTGGGTTATCAACCTCCTCCGTTTCCCTCGCAGGAACTTGACGCTGCTGTCCCTTCTGCCCTGGCATTCATCCGGTGTTGTCGTTGCACCTGGACGAGAGCCAGTGAGGTTCTGGCACAAACCTCGCAGAGGACCAAGGCAGCGGCCGATCGCCACCGATTCTCTCCTCCGGCCTATGTACTGTATGTGGTAAGTGGGTATGGCTCTCCACCAATGACCTACCTCTCTGGGTGCCTTCTCGTTGTCTGCACTTGGGTCCCATTCCTTGACGAATCATGACAGCCAATCAAACTAGCCTAAACAACTCAAAATATGCTACTCTCATACTTACAGCCACTCTTATGCATTATTAGACACTTCAATGAAAATATTTGTATAGTAGTTGTCACGGCCTGGGTCTGGTCGGGGTATTATCTGCACGTGGGTTGTGTTGTTGTTGTCGTGCACGTGGAAAGCCGCCGGTCGATGCACTTTCCCGCACTGGTGATTTTCCTCTCCGCACCTACACGCCTGCAGACACGTTACTCATTAACACTCGTTCCCGTAATTGCCCCCCACCTGACAACCTTTTCAGTCTCATTACGTTTCCCATTATATTCCCTCAGTGTCTCTTGTCTGTTGTCTGGTCGTTTCTTGTTTTTGGCCAGTATCAGACTGCCCCAGACGTAGCTGCGACTCGTCTGAAGAAGTTTAGTTCTCCTAGTCGTGTCATTGTCTTGGATACCGTCTTGTCTTGTCTAGTTAAGTCTCTCTCTCCTCTGTTACCTCGTTCATCTTCCTGTTTCCCGGCAGCTCTCGTTGGCGTTCACCACCACCTCTGCCTGTAGCAGGCAGCTACCCGCAGACGGAGTCCGGATACCATTTCTGGTCGTTATCGACCCCCAGGTTCTCAGCACGGGTCCCGGACCGAGTGTGGTTCCCAGGCACTTCCTTCCTCGTCTCAGTGTCGGAGACCTATCCTCAGCCCGAGTCGCCGTGTTAATCTATCTGGGGACTCCAGTTCTCACCACCACGGACAGCACGTTCGCGGTTGGGGTTGTGCTCTATTGATTGCTGCCTGTACTTAATAAACACCTTCGGATTTCACTGCATTTGGGTCGTCCTGTATTTCTGTCATGACAAGTAGTAATCATTGACGTATTTACATGAATAAAATCTACTTACTGTACCTCAGGATTTACAGCTGATAAACAAAATCCTTTAGGAAAGGTGGTTAACCATTTTTCAGAACTATTTAAATGAACTAGGTATTTACAGATTTATTGTCCGATTCAGTTTTATTATTGCTAGAGTATACATTTGGTATAAGTAAATTAGGTCAAGTACAATTTATAAATATGTAAAATTCCAACCCGCAGAATAAAAAAAAACACCACAATTTTTCCATTCTTTCTCTTAGCTGCGCATTCACAGTTATAGAAAGTGAAAGTTAAGATGATTATGAGTATTCAAACCGTTCTCGCTCTGCTTCAAAAACCTGTGTTATGCTAAAAATAATCTGTACAGGGTTTACAGAATAATATTAGCTGCACAACAAAAAAAAACCAAGGATCAAAATTAAGGCATATGAAACATATTTTTTATTAACTGTCAAATATTCACATATTTAATGCATCACAAATAATGAATGTTTTGTCACCATAAAAACTCCCTGTGACACATGCATGTAAACATCCAATCATCATGATCTTAAGAAAACCTACAATTACAAATACATTTTTTGGTGGCCCTGACAAATATGCAACCCACCAGTTTCTTTGTCTTCCTGCTTGCAAAGTTATGCACCACTTCATTGAAATGTAGCTCTTTTATTTAAAAATAATCAATTAAGGCAAAAGAAAAAGTGATTTCCAACTTTCTTTCTTTCTGGCATGCATGATTTTAACTTCGATCCTATAGGGAAAATGGATCATTAATTTTATATACACATGTGCAAATTTGTATGTACAAATAGCCTACTGCAGTGGTTCCCAAACTTTTTACAATGGCGTACCCCCCAGGGATTTAACATCATTCTGCGTACCCCCTTTCTTACAGTCACAATTGTGGTCTCAAACATTTTTTTATTTACATTCTAAATACATGTAATTTTCTTTTATCAAACAATAAATGATATATGACTCATATATAAATAAATGACTCACTGTTTAATGAGATGGATGTGCTTGAAATGACTTGCATAACTCTGTGATGTTTGGTTGTATCGGAGAAAGTCTGAGTCTCAAATCATTCTCTATGCAGAGTCTGTGTCGATATTTGTTCTTTATGTGGGCAAGTGCTGAAAACCCACTCTCGCAAAGATACGTTGTGGAGAAGGGCAGTAATGTTTTCAAAGCACGATCGGCTAAGGCTAGTTAAAATAAACCCACCATAAAAATTATAGACCCTTCATTTGTTTGTAAGTAGGCAAACTTACAAAATCAGCAGGGGATCAAATACTTATTTCCCTCACTTACACAAAGTATTTAGTTTAATTACATCAAAAGTAACAGTAATTAAATTACAGAAAAAATAAGAGTAATCCCTTACTTTACTTTTTCAAGGGAAAAGTAATTAAATTACAGTAACTAATTACTTAGTAACTAGTTACACCCAACACTGGTCACGAACCAACCCGGTGATGTCACATGCCATGGCGCTGCAAGATGGCGGCACCCTTGCTCCAAAAGCCATAACAAAACATCACGTTTTTTTTAAATGGTTACATGTATCGAATCTGTTATATGTTTTTTTATTTAAGTGAAAATAAGTTTACTAAATAATGTACATTTGATCGAACAGTTAATTTCTGCATTAATACGTTATATTTGCCCTTTTTACCACAGTAGAAAATAAAGATGCTATTTGGTGTTTGTTTTATACATTTTAATCTTGTCGGTCAATCAGTACAAAGTTGACAAATAAACGTCTTGGTTACGGATGTAACCTCAGTTCCCTGAAGGAGGGAAATGAGACGATGTGTTGAACCGACAGATGGGGTTCCTATGGAAAACGCCATAGCGCTGTGCCGCATCACAATCTACGGTGGCTAGCCTGGGCATGTCAGATGTGAGCGCTAGCGCGAAATTGTAACCGTCCAGTGGATGGGTAGGGGGTCCCAGAGCTTTTGAAAAGGTGGGAAGCCTCTGCCACCGGCCGTCACAGGCGGAGGCCATGTTTCTCTAACAGTGAGAAGCCGCTTAGCACCATAAGGGCCACTGGGTAAGTGCTATTTCCTCAGTTGGGGAACGCACTACAGAGACCACTTCCTACCGTAGGGAGGAGTTTAGTGGAGACACCAACATGGTCTCGCCATCAGGGGAGAACTCATGGGAGGAATGTGCGGACTGAAGGAAGTGCCGCAATGTGGAGGTCCACCTAGGGAAGGTCATGGGTTACCTAGGTGGGAACCAATCATGAGGATACATCAGATGGAACCGCCCGGTTGGGGGGTTACTACGTCTGGAGCACTAGGTCCGGTTAGAGCTATGCGGTAGAAAACTCAGCTGGTACTCGGCCTAAGGGGGCAGGGCTGCTCTGCCCAGCCCGCCCGCATGAGGTGCTTAGTGATGGATGGAATGCCTGTTCTTCACCCAGTGGGGGAAGAAGGGAGGTGAGAATAGCACGCTGACCCACCTAGAAGGAAG
>NW_026634309.1:0-28584 GCF_024868665.1 Triplophysa rosa | reverse complement strand
TGTGTGTGGAGTGTTTTGTGTGTGGGTGTGTCTGTCTTCTGTGTTTTCAACCTTTTCTTGTTTTTGCAGGTACAACTTTGATTGTTTTGCTTGTAGTCAATGTGTCTCATGTGCAGCTGCTTTGTAACAATGAAAATTGTAAAAGCGCTATATAAATAAAGTTGAGTTGAGTTGAGTTGAGGTATGAATGGTGTGCAGGTCCTGCAGGATTTTTCATTCAGGAGGGGGGGGGGTGAATCCGGTCCGTGCGAGGGCTTCTGAGTGCTCAGTGTGAGTGGTAGTGGTGTCCTTCTGTGCCCGGTAATCCTGCCGGTCGTCAGACACTCGAGTCTTGAAATAAGAGCGCGAAAGCAAGATGGTCAATAACATGACCGTTGTGGAGATTAAGCTCACCGTCTCTCTCCTCTCTCCTGCTTTTATACTCGTTGGGAACGAGCCGCAGGTGCTGACGAGCGGCAGGTGTCTGCGCTGATTGCCTCCGTATCCATGGCGATGCTGATTGGGAACGGGCCGACTCGCCACACATGCCTACAAACTTCATTCTCTGCTGGCCGCTCTTCGGTACCCAGTCAAGTTTGATATCTATGTAAAGCTTAGAATATAGGCTTGTTCGACTTGATGTGGCGCCGAAGATCCGACAGGCAGATGACATCAAAGTACCTTGAGAGCGATTCGAAAAAGGATAAAACATTTGCTTTCGAATCGCTCTCGCGGTACTTTGATGTCATCCGCCTGTCGGAACTTGCGGCGCCGCATCAAGTCGAACAAGCCTTACGTCTCCACAATGTCATTACAGCAGTAAGGCCAATAGAGAGCGTTAAAACAAACCTGTTTCTTCTTAGCAACGGCCTGCTATCGCCTCTGATGGACAACTAATAAGGCGATTTTCTCAATATTTAGATTTTTTGCCCCCTCAGATTCCAGATTTTCAAATAGTTGCTCCCATATCCTAACAAACCATACATAAATGGAAAGCTTATTTATTCCGCTTTCAGGCGATATATAAATCTCAATAAATAAAAAAACTGACCGTTATGACTGTTTCTGTCAGCCTGTCCTCCAAGTAAAAATGACTCAAAAGGTTGTTTGTGCACATACCTTATAAAAAGTGAAATGAAAGTGACCTATTAGTCAGATATGGTGACCCATACCCGAAATGTGACCTCTGCATTTAACACATCCAGAGACTAGTGAACACACACACAGCAAGTGGTGAACACACGTACACCCGGAGCAGTGGGCAGCTATCACTGCAGCACCCAGGGGAGCAAGTAGGGGTAAGATGCCTTGTTCAAGCCCAGGTAGCCAGTGCAGTCGGGCCAGTTCCGGCCGAGTGTCAGCGCACTCGGCTGTGTTCTGGCAGTGGCTCACCAAAAGTAAGCCAGCTCTGGCCCAGCAATGGTTGCCAGATTCGGCTTGGCTTTGGTTGTGCGGATGTGGCCCAATTCGGGCTGAGAAATGGCACTTTTGCCACATTCGGCCTGACTATGGTCCTCAACTGATGCCGTCATTTTGGGTTAGATATGGCCATACTGACTAGGGCCAGTTAAGGTTGAGTGTTGGGGTGGACAGATCAGAGACTTGGGCACAGGTAGGGTAAATAGACTTTCAGAATGGGTTACCTTTTAACAATGCAGCAAATTTGTTTTACTTTGTAATAAAATGATTTAGCAAGTGGCACTTAATCTCAAATGTTTGTTTTACTTTGGTGAGAAATAAATAGAAGACAATCCATAGAAGAAAGAAATAAAAAATAAAAAGATCCGGATTACCTAACATTTAAATTCACAAGTAATGTAATGTTAGCTGACTGAAAACTTGCTTTAGATAGTTCTAGCTTGTATTACTAATTCTAAACATGAGAGCTATATTTTTCGCATATTAACAAGCATCAATATTATATTAAACATCCAGATTTAAATTCATATTTACAAAAGACAAATAATAAAGCTGGGTTTTTATGAACATAACTACCATAATCAATATTCAAGATTTTACGTTCCCAACCTTAAAGAAAGTTAATTTCTCCCGTGGGCTGAGTACGCTCAGAATTCCCTTACCCACTCTTCAACTGGCATCACCCCCTTCCAATGTGTCCTAGGATTTCAACCTCCCTTATTCCCGTGGTCTGGCGAACCCTCTTCAGTACCATCTGTGGACGATTGGATTCTTCGTAGTGAGAGGGTGTGGGACAGTGCGCACGTCCGTCTGCAGCGAGCCGTAAGGAGACAAGAACTTCAGGCCAACAAGCGGCGTCACCCACATCCTCCCTATCAACCAGGACAACGGGTCTGGCTCTCGACGAGGGACATCAAACTTCGACTACTCAGCAAGAAGCTTAGTCCAAGGTATGTTGGTCCATTTAAAATTCTTGAGAGAATTAATGAGGTCACATACAAATTGGCGCTTCTTACTAACTACCGTATTTCTCCCTCCTTTCATGTCTCCCTCTTGAAACCGGTCCACCTGGATGCTGACCCCGGCCATGAAGCCCCAGAACCACCACCACCATTAGATATAGACGGGGCCCCCGCCTATCAGGTGAAAGAGTTGCTGGACTCGAGACGAAGAGGGGGTCAGATCCAATATTTGGTGGACTGGGAGATCATGGGTGAACACCCGCGATATTCTGGACCCTTCCCTTATCGAGGACTTTCATCAAGCCAGACCCGATTGCCCAGCACCACGACCACGAGGACGTCCACGTCGAGCTCCAGGAGTCGCTCATAGGGAGGGGGATTCTGTAACGCCCAGCCAGCAGAGGGAGCTGTCACCAGAGTACTGACCCCGTTCCACCCCTCTGCTGCCTCTGCATTCACTTCCTGTTTGGTGACTATTTAGTCTGAGACCACATGGGACCTCATTGCGAAGTATTTCCAGTATATCTTCCTTACCAAGCTTATCCCTGTATTCTCTGCCTGTTTTGTGTATGATTCTGCCTGGATATCTATTCTCTGATTAACTGGATTACCCCTTTGTTTTGGTTGCATGGTTGGACTGATATTTCTGGATTTGACTCACTGCCTGCTTAATCACCTTTGCCTTTGGATTAACCTCATGTTTGTTGTACGTCGAACAGTCATCTTGGTATTGACCCTCTGCCTGTCTACTCAACTCGGTTTATGTTACTCATCAAATAAACTACCGCACATGGATTCTAACTCTGCCTCGGCGTCATCGTTACACTCAAACATTTTCGTTGTAAGGCCCCCTTTGTGTTAAGTGCATTGCTTTGCAGCCCCCCATATAAAGACGTATAATCTTAAATTTAGAATTTTAATTAAACCAAAAACATTCAGTTTTACAATGCTGGAACCTCAACTATTTTGGTTGGTGGTGTCATTTTTCTGATGTTTGATTGCATAAAATCTATGATAAATTTCTATATTTCATAAAATGCCACAAAATCTGTGGCCCCCCCGGATCCATCTTGGGGCCCCAACGGAATATCCCCAACGGTTAACGGATTATCTTCCACATAATATCTTAACACACACACACATAAATAAATAATTAATTTAATTATTAATTGTCAACACAATTTTTTTAAATAAGTTGTAAATCAGTTTTAAAGCCTTTCAACTTTTATTTTGTTTTATTTTTATTTTATTACTGATACATTTTATATCTGATCAAATATTTTTCTTCTTAACTGATTATCATTGAGATTTTTATGTTTTTTTTCCATAAAAATTGTATCTTGTGGAACTTTGATTTTGAAAAAAAACGGCTTTGATTTTGAAAAATTAAACGGTCTCATGTTTCAAACTTTCAAGACATGCCCCACTAGCTGCTACATCTAGTGACAACATTTAGCGGGCTTTTTTTCCTCTGGACCTAATGCGATTGCTGAAGGAATAAAACTGTACTTTGTGCTGAGGTAAGTACTTTTTTATAATTATTTAACATGCTTTTCATACATAAAATATTGATACTCTGTACATATTACATCAGTGTGAACTTTGTAAGGTAGCCAATCTCGTGTGTTGACTGATATAGCGTAGGTCTCATATTCGACATTACTACAAGCTTATATCGACAAATATGTAGCATTAAAATTGAATAATAAATACTGCAGTATGTCTACATAAAATTCTCGAAGAAAAAATGTTTTTTTTGCAATCATAAGATAACATTTACCTTCACAATTATTTTGACAGTGAAAATATGTATATTGAGGTGAGTCATGTCGTGTAATTTGTAAAGGTAATGTGACTACGCATGAAACAGAGCCGTCTTCAGCGTCTTGTAAGCATTAAGTTTAAGAATTAACTTGTTTACCTGTCTTTCCTGCCTTTCATTAAATTCAAGCCTTTGTTATCTAGATTTATTAACCTCACTTTCACTATGTGGCCTTGACCTAAGTTATGTCCTAATAAAATAAAAATATTGCTTTACTTAAACATTACTTAACAATAGTATTGAGTTCTGTATTAGAGAATAGTATTGTATAGTATTGAGAATAGTATTGAGTATTGTTATTTTAATCAACAGATGCCGCCTTACTTTTCAATGACATAATATCGTTGCGCACACAGGTCAACTGAAATGAAAAGAATAAGATACAATTACATACAGATTAAATTAAATATTAATACAGAAACACTACATAGTGCTCCTTGAGATACACTGCCTGTCCAAAAAAAGTCACCACCTGTATTTAACTAAGCAAATAGGTAAGAGCCTCCCATTGGATTGGAGGTATAGGTTCAGCAACGTTATGTGCCCAAAGAATGAGGTCAGCTGACTGCCTGAATATACTGAATGACCAGGTTATTCCATTAATGATTTTTTCTTCCCTGATGGCACGGACATATCCAAGATGACAATGCCAGGATTCATCGGACTCAAATTGTGAAAGAATGATTCAGGGAGCATGAGACATCATCTTCACACATGGTTTGTCCACAACGGAGTCCAGACCTTAACCCCATTGAGAATTTTTGGGATGTGCTGGAGAAAACTTTGCGCAGTGGTTCGACTCTCCCATTACCAATACAAGATCTTGGAGAAAACGTATGGACATTGCAGAAGCTTCTCGAAGCGATGCCACAGTGAATGCATGCCGTAATCAAAGCTCAAGGCGGTCCAACGAAATATTAGTGTGTGACTTTTTTGGGGGATGGGCAGTGTATAAAGTGCTGCAATAAAATACATTTGGAAAAAATTCTGTTGGTCAGAAATGAAACATTAATATGTACAAAATTAGAAGATTAAAAATTAATAAAAACTATGTGAACTTAAAAATGGGTTAAATTTAGCTGTTATGAAATGCATTTTATTCAGAGTAAATGTGATTATTTTGACTACTGGCATTTTGGTCATGGAGCTTGAGACAAATTGTCTGACGGTTCTGCGTTTTGATAAAGTGAATACATGTAAATATAATTATATCCCAAACCTGATGTGTTTCCCTGTGTAATCCTTGTAATGCATAAGAATACTATGGTTGATGATGATGTCTTAAATAATTATTAAAGAAATAAGTGTTAATATTATAGTTATGTTTTCCTTGAACAGCTGCTGACAGAAATTATTTTATTTCAGTTGCAAGCTGGTGATCAGGATTTGAAAAGTAATATAAAAAGATGGCTTCCACTTGCATCTGACAAGAGAGGGCCCGAAACAAGCAACATCTTTATAAGGTATTTCAGATGTTACATGAGTTACCATTCATGCCTTCAGTCTGTCTGATGTATTAACCACGAGTCATTTTCTGTTCCCTCTCTTATCTCTTTCTGTCAGTCTGTCCTTCTTTTAAGGTACACTTACTTGAGGAGATACCAGATGTTTTATTGATCACTTCCATTTGTTTATTGTAATGTTACAATTCAAATAAATGTCTAAACATATATTTCTCATATTTCTTTGGAGCATTTTTACATAGGAGCACATGGCAACACCTACAGTGAAGTATGAAACTTGAAACCTCTAAAAAAAGTTTGTTCTGTGCATAGTCTATTCTCAGTGTAAAGTGTTTTAAGAAGGGAAAAGTAAATCACATCCCAATAAAATGATGTTTTGTTGAAAAACATTTTTAAAATGGCTTAATCTTTACATAAAACTGAATGTCTAATACACATTTATTTTAGTAGATTTTATGAAGTGCATGATTAAGAATAAATGATTTACTTAATTTAGTTTTGTTGTTCTTATTAAACGCATGTACATTTGCTGGTGTGTACAGTTTTTAGATGGCATGATTGTGGCCCTATGCTGGCCGTGTCAGCTCACTTTAAGCACCCGGACTCGGGCCAGTGGTGGCTGAGTGTACAGTTTTTAGTTGGCATGATTGTGGCCCTATGCTGGCCGTGTCAGCTCACTTTAAGCAACCGGACTCGGGCCAGTGTACTTGGGCCGATTCTGGGGCGTCATTCATCCCAGATTTGGCATGAGTCTGGCAAACGCAACTGGGCCGATTTACTTTTTCTGGCCTGCCGGATTTGGGCCATTTTTGGGCCAAACTGTTTTGGCTACCTGGGAGGGCACCTCAGTCGTTACCCGCCGGCCCTGAGAATCCAACCGGCAACCTTCTGGTCACGAGTCCGACTCTCTAACCATTAGGCCACAACTGCCCCCCTGTTATTACGACAACAGTTCACGTTTTAAATTTAAGCGCCCTCTATAGCGATTGGTTATGAAAACGACCCCATGCCGTTTTGTGCAGTCGCATTAGTAAAGACGCATTTATTTGTGCATTTGTAAAAGTATTAATGGTTTAATAAATGTTTATGGATTCAAATATATTTTAAGAGCACCTAACCCCAATCCCAATCCCACCCCTTACCTAACCTAATCAATTGTCAACCATTAAAGACAACACAGGAGTAAAAGTACAGTCACATGTATTTATTCCATAAAATTAACAAAATAGTATAAATGTATTACAAACAAGTCGCGTTGCAAACGTTCTGAACTGAAGCCATACGATAACTATACGAAGAAATCCAGGAACTATGGAAGGACAACAGGGACAAACGTGTGGAATTTACGCGTTAACGCGTAGTTTAAAACGACGTGTTAACCTGTAGATTACATGTTAACATGCACATTGGACCACGGAGCTTTACCACCACCTACTGGTGTGGCGGTATTGCTTAAACTCAACTCAACTTTATTTATATAGCGCTTTTTACAATTTTCATTGTTACAAAGCAGCTGTACATCATACATATTGACTATAAGCAAAACAATTAAAGTTGTACCTGTAAAAACAAGAAAAATGTGTATGTGACATACCCACATACAAAACACTCCACACACACAATATGCACACGTACTACCACACATAGACATACACACACACACATAGACACGCAGACACATAAACGCGCATGCACACACACACGTACACAGACAAGTACGCACACACGCAGACACTCACACACACACGCACGCACAGTGAGCACACATTTAAAGCGGCAGTCCGTAGGATTGGGCTCTTTGTCGCCATCTCAGTTTGTAATTGCTACTGCAGGTGATGTGCAGAGATATTTCTTTGCGTGAGTTGTGATTCGGCACTGCTCAACTGCGCGGATGAGTCTGATGTTTTGAGTCGTGGCCTGTGACAGTGCAGCGGTGAGAATCTTCACTGTACATCAGTAGCGCATAATAAACACAGATAACATGGCAGATGATATCACACGAAACAAACAAGAACATAAACAGACACAAATAGCGCAAATGGAGGCTGTGTTGAAATGTTTTGATATTATTTCGGGTGCTGTGTCATTTTGTTATTTCTCATGGAAACTCCCGTAACGCGAATCGGACAGATCCCCGAACGCGGGTCTCAAATGCTGACAGGCATGGTCATAAATCGTTGTACATCATACAACTATATATACTATATGCAAAGCCTTGCCATCATATCCGGGATATAAGTCCGTAAATTTGAGTAAAATCACAGGCTTCCATGCTAATGAAATACAGATGTTGTGACAATTTCTAAATCACACAAGTTCCCCAGATAATACTAATCCCGGGCGAATAGGGCTTAAATTACATTTATCATAATGAACATAAAGAGAGAAAGAACAACCGATGAAACTCTTTCCGTGTATATTAACACAACATTAACACAACAAGTGCGCTACGGTTTTTGTGTTATCTATTGAAATATAAAAAAAATTGTTTTACCTGTTCCGAAGAAATAAAGCCATGTCTGCATCCGTTTACAATCCTTTCAGATGACGGAGTTCCCGCCACCTTTGAAATGCCTTGCCAATATGAATTCTTGTCTTCGCAAGAGTCCGATCACATTCCCTGTTTCTTTGTAAACTGTCTTCAGTTCGCTCTTTCTTGTTTTTCACAAATTATGAATCCCCAGATGTCAACACTGCTTGGCGTTTAAAAGTAAAAGTACTAAATGCCACCATAAATAATACTAAACGTTGTATGAAATCCTACCCAACAGTTGTGAGTACACACTACAAATCGCCTGTCACTCACAGCCTACATGCACTGGCTAACAGCCGGATCCTCTTCGTTCTGTGTATGAATGTGACTAAATGACGCACAGACGAAAGACACCATATAAGGATCTCCGGAAAAGTCGACCCGACAGGGCAAATTTCAAACCATCATTGCAAGCTTTCCGTGGTGAATCCAGCAAGGGTAGTGACACAGTTTTAAACACCATTCTTTCATGTACATGCTCAATAATTGGTTTTAGCTCATTTTTACTCCAAAAAACTTGCGGACTGCCGCTTTAAGATAAAGGAGAGAGAAACTCAGGTCAAATATAACAGATTATAAATTCCTATATGCAATATTAATTAAGTAAAACTTTAAAATTCTAAATTCTAAAGCAGCCTCCCCGGCTAGGCAAATAGTGCATAAAACAGTATGCAAACGGTGACGAGGAACCCAAAACTCTAATCGAGAAAAAAACCTCAGGAGAACCCAGGCCCAACCAGGGGATTCCAGTTCCCCTCTAGCAAAAGCTGCTGCCTCTGCACAAGCTCGTTGTGAAAAAAAAACTATTGTTTTGCCTGTTTCGTCTCTCTACCCGCCATATTTGGTGGAGAATGCAGGCATAGTTTTGAGACGAAGGAACTAAGTTTTTTTTTTCTCTTCCCTTATTTCTGAGGTAGTTTCCCGGTGTGACGTTGCGTCACCAGAACCCACTATCTCTCCCTCTCTCTCGCTCACTCGCTCCTGTCCGGTGAGAGTGACGAACGGCTGAGATGGAAGAGGTCCTACGACGCCTGACCGAGATCCTGGCGAAGCAAACCCAGTTCTCGGAGCAGCTCGGCCGTCGGCAGGAGAGGATGGAACAAGCTTTCGAGGGGTTGAGTGCGTCTGCCACCCGAGTGCCGCTTCCGGATGCACGCTCCACAGCTCACCACGTTCTTACGAAGCTGACGGAGTTAGACAACATTGACGCCTACTTACACACCTTCGAGGTCGTCGCCCACCGAGAGGCGTGGGATAAGAGTGAGTGGGCGAGACTCCTGGCCCCCTTTCTAACCGGCGAGGCCTAACAAGCTTACTTCGCCCTTCAGCCACCCCACAGCGAGGACTATGAGGTCCTAAAAGGAGAGATCATCGCCCGGATGGGGTTGTCGCCAGTGGGGGCGGCCCAACAGTTCCAGCAATGGGCGTATGACGAACGGCAGGCCATCCGGGCCCAAGCCGCCCAACTTACCTGGATTGCTCACCTCCGGCTGCTCGCCGGCGAGCCCACAGATGTCCAAGTGGCCGAGCGGGTTGTAATCGATCATCTGTTGAGGGCGCTGCCTCGCCGCCTGAGGGGGCCAGTGAGCATGCGGAACCCCAACATGCTGAGACACCTGGTGGAGTCGATCAAGCTGGCCGAGGCGACCTTCGCACGGGACGGAGGAGAGAGAGCGGCGACGCAGCCCCGGAGGGTGAACCCCATGTGGCGACCGCGAGAAAACACCTCACGACCGGATAACAGATCACCGGTGGCCCCTCCGAGGGATGAACTGATGCCGACCGAAGCTGCCTCCCCAGCGCCGCGGGCTTGGCTCACAAGCTGTGCTGTCCACCAAAAACTGCCCTCCAACGCCCCGGAGAGAATGGTACAGGTCGATGGACAGAGGGCGGTCGCTACGCTTGATTGATGGCGATGACGGTACAGCACCCCAACGGAAGAGCCCGCGAGCGTCGGCGTCGACGTGCAACGAGGCCCCGACCTGTCTTGATGGCCACCGGGGACGAAAGGGAGGGTGATTGTCTTTCTTCTTCCTAACCTTTTCAATGATCTTTTCCAGAAGATAACGGGAGGAGGGTCTTTGACTTCGAAACTGCTGGAATCAGGTGCGGATGGTAGACGACGAGGTCCGCCTGAAGGCACCACACCCCCTCCCTTATTTAGTCACGAAGAACGGTCTGTTATACTGTGTCGCCCAGAGACGGCTGGAGGAGAAGCTGCTACTGATGGTTCCAACTGGGAAGACGTCCACGGTCATGGAGCTGGACCATAGTCAACCGATGGCAGGACACCTGGGGGCCGCCAACACCTCCCAACGAATCCGGGACCGGTTCAATTGGTCCGGGCTGGAGGCAGAAGTAAAACGGTTCTTCCAGAGCTGCCCGACCTGCAAACGTCTCCCCTTCGACCTCCCCCTAGTCCTCTAGTGCCCTTACCCATCATCGAGGTGCCTTTCTCGCGCATTGGCATGGACCTGGTAGGACCCCTGCCGAAGTCTGCCCGCGGTCACGAGCACATCCTGGTCATTCTGGACTATGCGACCCGATACCCGGAGGTGGTTCCCCTACAAAAGGCCACATCGGAGGCGCCCAAGAGATGTTCCTCCTGTTCAGCCGGGTGGGAATCCCGACCGAGATTCTGACGGATCAGGGTACCCCATTCATGTCCTGGCTGATGGCTGACCTCTGCCACCACCTGATGGTGAAACAGCTCCGTACTTCTGTCTATCATCCACAAACGGGCTCGTTGAGCGGTTTAACCAGACCCTGAAGACGATGTTACGGCGGGTGGTAGCAGAGGATGGGCGCGACTGGGACCTCATGCTCCAGTACGTGCTCTTCGGAATCAGAGAGGTCCCCCAAGCTTCCACCGGGTTCACACCCTTTGAACTACTGTTCGGCAGACAACCACGAGGACTGTTGGATGTGGCCCGAGACGCCTGGGAACAACAACCCGCCCCACACCGCAGTATGATAGAGCACGTACGGCAGATGAGGGAGTGGGTTGACAGAGTGATGCCCCTCATCAAGGAACATCTCACAATTAAACTGTGTCGACCAAAGCGTTTTTAGCCAGCTAAAATAATAATACTGGTTGAAGTACACACATGATTTCCGGTAAGGGAACATATTTTTTTATTGAACATATTGAACATAATATATTTCTACAATGGCATAGATAAATGTAAATAAATGTCACATAAGAAAGAAAGAAAGAAAGATAGAAAGAAAGTGGAAACAAACAGATACATGTTTGGTCTTCATACATTTGCATTTCTAAAGAATTTGTTTTTACTGGAATCAAGATTATATTAACAAAAAAATAATTCCTTTTATCATCCAATACTATTCTGAATATAATATGTTCTCTAGCAAAGCTGGGCAGTGACCGAATTTTTGTCTCCAACCAATAAGACATATTTTCACAGAAAATTCTGGAATAAACACAAAAAAGAAAAGATGATCAGTTGTCTCTATGTCAACTTGACAGATGATACAGGTATTTTCCTCAAAATTAAACTGACGTCTCAAAAACTCAGCTGAAGGATATATAGCATTAAAAACTTTAAAATGAGTTTCCTTTGCTTTAAAGGCCACTGGAAAGCTAATATACTGCACTAGTTATTTTTTAATGGTTAGCTCATCATAAACTTGCTAAATATTGTTATAGTACAAAGACGTTGGAAAATACAGAATTAAAACGAGTGAATCAATTTGTTGGGAAGCATTATTTTGAAGTCGTTACCATTAAAGAGAAGTGATGGGAGTTAACATGAATCACATGTTAAAGAAAGTGTTTCTTACTAAATTTGCAAAACTTTTTGGAATGGCATTTAAAACAGGCTCAAATTGTTTATGTTGACAATGTATATTGTATTTAGAACAAAAGTACCCGAATGATAAAAAACTCCCATCCTCATTCATTAAATGGAGAACTGACCAAACGTCTTGGTTACGTATGTAACCTCAGTTCCCTGATGGAGGGAATGAGACGTTGTGTCGAACCGAAAGATGGTGTTCGCTCTTGAGAACCTATCACTTCCAACTATTTTAAAAAAGGCCAATGAAATTGGCGAATGAAAATTGCATGCCGGACTCCGCCCCGGATATCCGGGTATAAAAGGGAGATGGCGCCTGAGACCTCTCTGCAGCGGCACGCGTTGTGGCATGGGGGACACAACGTCTCGTTCCCTCCATCAGGGAACCGAGGTTACATCCGTAACCAAGACGTTCCCTTTCTGTCGGTCTCTCGGCGTTGTGTCGAGACGACAGATGGGGTTCCTATGGAAAATGCCACAGCGCTGTGCTGCGTCACAATCTCTAGTGGAGCGACGCTGACTGGCCTGGGCGAGTCAGACATGAGCACTAGCGCGAAATTGCAACCGTCCAGTGGAGAGGTAGGGGGTCCCAGAGCTTTTGAAGAAAAGGTGGGAAGCCCCTGCCTTCGGCCCTCACAGGTGGCGCCTTGTTTCTCTAACAGCGAGAAGCCGCCCGGTACCGTAAGGCCACTGGGTAAGCATTAATCCCCCCGGGGGAACAACGCTACAGAGACCACTATCTACCATAGGGAGGAATTAGTGGAGACACCACATGGTCTCGTCACCACGACGTGCCTCGTGACCTGCCCGAGAGGGACCCCCGTCTGTAGAAAGGTCATTGCAGACCAAGGGGTTAGGGTGCGTCGGCAGAGAGGCGTAATGACCATCCGCCTGCTGCCGGTGTGCCACGCTCTCCAGGGAACTCGACACTGTAGCCAGTGTTGGAGCGGTCTCATGTGCATCAATCCGAGGGGTATCACCCCCGCCGAGGATATCATGTGCCCAGGAGCCTCTGAAATTGTTTCAGGGGGACCGCTGACTGCTTGAAATATTCCAGGCAGTTCAACACTGACTGACTGAGTGTGCTCTGTAGTCAGTCGCGCTGTAATGGAGACAGAGTTGAGTTCCATACCAAGAAAGAGGATGCTCTGTGCAGGGGAGAGCTTAGGTGCCGAAGCACTAGGTCCCTGAGTGAACATAACAGATCTCGCGAGTGTGTCAAGATGAGCCAGTCATCGAAATCTTGTGAAAACTCGTGGGGACAGGGACAGACCGAAAGGGGGGACTCTGTACTGATATGCCCGACCCTCGAAAGCGAACCGTAGGAACGGGCGATGGCGAGGGAGAATCGAGACATGAAAGTAAGCGTCCTTCAGGTCGATTGCCATGAACCAATCTTGACATCTGATAGATGCCAGGATGCGCTTCTGCGTGAGCATCCTGAACGGCAGCTTGAGTAGGTGCCTGTTCAGGGTACACAGATCTAGCAACCCCCCCCCTCTTTTGGGGACGATGAAGTAAGGGCTGTGCAACCCGTTGAACATCTCTGCTAAAGGGACGAGCACGATCGCTTCCTCTCCAGAGGGGTGGCGACCTCGGCCCACAGCACGGGAGCATCCTTGCCTCTAACTGAGGTTTGAGAGGATGCCCCGAAACTTGGGTGGGCGTCTGGCGAGTTGGATCGCGTAGCCGAGACGGATCGTATCCCATAGTTACCGTGACGGTTTGGGAAGCTCTTGTCAGGCTCCCAGAGACCGAGACAGGGAGGCTAGGGGTACGACCTCCCTGGGTGTGGTTCGATGGCTGGCAGTGCGGATCCCTCGCTGTGGGGAAGCCCCCGGAGAGGAGATCGGCTCTGCTGATTTAACTGCCTGGCGATGATGTAGCACAACGCACCGTCGATAGGGAGTGCTGAGGGCTGCTGATTATCCTCGACATTGGGTCTCACCGCAACGTCGAGTTGCCGAACACCGTCGTGTAGAGGGTGAGAGCGGCTGTGATAAACACCCAGACGATGATGTAGCACAACGCACCGTCGATTGAGAGTGCTGAGGGCTGCTGATTATCCTCGACATTGGGTCTCGCCATGACGCAACGTTGATTTGCCGAACACCGTTGTATAGAGGGTGAGAGCGGCTGTGATAAACACCCAGAGAGAGAGGAAACTCTTAAAAGTGGGCTGTTAGGACGGGACAGGAACCGTCCCGGATCGACCAACCAGCGATGGAATGGCTGGGCCCGATGGTATTCTCGATCTCTCAGGGGTCTTCCCATGAGGGCCACTTTGGCTTCCGCCGCGGCTGCTGATGGGGTGGTGGTCTCCTCTTCGATGTCTTCTTCTGGGGGGCCGCCTAAGTGGGGTGGAGCCGGAGGGCATCGAAGAGGACCAGGGCTGCTGGGAAGCAGACGGTGCACAGGATCTCGACGGCCGGAGGGCGGCCGAATCGTGGCGGGGGAGGATATGCTTGATAGCCCCTGTCTGCTTCTTTGCTGTCGAGAACTGCTGCTTGACAGTATTACCGAGCAGACCCCCCTTGCGAGACGGGTGCGTCGAGAAAGCGGACTTTCTCGGCATCACTCATCTGTGCAAGGTTCAGAGCGAGGTCGGTGGCGGCGCTGGGTCGGTCTTACCCTCGTGGAGCTCTCTCAACGCCTTGGCCTGATGGACCTGCGGGATGGCCATAGCGTGGAGAGAGGAGGCAGCTTGGCCCGCAGCAGTGTAAGCTCTCGACATCAAAGATGCCGAAAAACCTACATGCTTTGGACGGGAGTCTAGGTCGAGCCCCCCAGGTGGCCGCCGTCTGCAGGCACAAGAGCACCGCGACAGCACACTCCACCTGGGGGACATCGACGTATCCTCTATCTGCCCCACCATTGAGGGAAGAAAGGGCAATGGGACTAGTTTGACGTGCAAGCGCTGGGGCGTTCCAGGTCTTACTAAGTTCCTCATGCACTTAAGGGAAAACACGGCACTGGGGGCGAGCGTGGCTTGGAGCCGCGCTCAAACCCGAGGTACCATGTATCCAGCCGTGAGCATTGGGAGAGGCCCGTGAAAGCATGGCTGACATTTCGATGTCCGCTTCTTCCTGGGCTCGACCCCCCGAGGGAGGGAGCTCCGAGGAATCGTCGGAGTCAGATGCCAGTAAGTCACCCTCCGATGCTGCAAGGGACATCTCATCATCACGCACCGTTTCCAAATATGTGGTTGACAAACAAGACGGTGGGACCGTCTGATGGGGAATGGTCAGACGAGCGAGACGAGGTGCGAACGGTCCGCGAGCTGGTGGCTGATGGATTAGCGCTCACAGTAATCCTCACATCACCCTCGCTGCTCGCCGTAGCAGACGGCAGGGCCGTAGCCACTGTTGTCATGGAACGGGAAGCAGACAATGTGGTGGCTGAGTTCCGTGGGAACACAGCCACCCGTGACGCAACGTCTGAATCATCACCGCCCGCAGTGCGGGCAGGACGTATGCCCCAGCGTACTGGAAGCAGGCATCGTGTCCGTCCCCCTCCTCGATGAGTGGGTTGCACCCATGAGAACAGCGGGACATGCCACGCTGGAGATATTTGCTCTTTTAGAAAGGACTGTCTGCTGTCCACGTCGTAGATTCCAGCAGAAAAATGATCACCAAAGATCGTAGAGAAGCTCATCAGATGCGTAGGCTCTGAAGAACAAAAGGTGAATGAATGAGCACGCCGGCTTCCCTCTTATACCCGGACATCCGGGGAGGAGCCCGGCATGCAAATTTCATTCGCCAATTTTCATTGGCCTTTTTTAAATACTCAGAAGATGATAGGTTCTCAAGACAAACCCCATTCTGTCGGTTCGACACAACGTCTCGTTCCCTCCATCAGGGAACCGAGGTTACATCCGTAACAAAGACGTTTTCAAACAAATTCTTCCCAAACTACTTTTTCACAGTTATTTAAAAACAGTTATTTTTTAATACATTTTTACATTTTCAATGTAAAGTCCCATTGTCCACATGTGTGGAAATTAAGTTTAGAGGCATAGTACATCTTTACTGTTGCAAAAATGTGTCAAATTTGCATGCCATATTAATCATACAACACTACTATGCATAACGTAACAAGAAGCAACAATGACATTTTATTACATTTTTTACCTTTTGGACGTTTTGGCCTGCCATAGCTGCCTTTATTTTTCAGATGTGTTCACCGCCATCTTGACATTTTTATGTAAAGTGTTTTTCTCTTCTGACACCACCAGATGGCAGTGTAAAGTCCATGTTTGTGAATAACAGGTTCCAGTTACACAGAATTAAGTATTATCGTGCACACAACCAAAAATGTGATGTCCACACATGTGGACGCCAGGTCGTAGGAGGTTAAATAAACAATTTGTTGAACAGGTCCTGTAGTTTAGTCGCATTTGAAGAAACCGTATGGGACATTGACATCTAGCGGTTGAGCTTGGTATCGCAGTCTAAATATGAAATATTGGAGAGGCAAATTTAGCCAAGTAATAGTTCTTCTCAGTTTGTTTTGCTTGTTATCAGGAATAATCTACAGGCACTCTATTATTTGTGAATGAACGTCTGATTGCATCAGCCCTCCACCATTTTTGTTGACAGGGGGATGACATGTCATTGCGTAAGATGTAGACGTGTCTGTCTCGCTATAGCCTTCACGTTGTGTGCATTCGCTGAGCATCCAAGACGGCACACTACATTAGCGGCCCACCGGGAAAAGTTCCAATACTCCAGATGGCCGGTCTGCCCCTGGTCGCAGCCGTAGACCATCCCACCGGCGCCGTTCTGGACTTTGACAGAATGTCCTACTGGTCAGTCTGCCCGTTCTGGGCCCTAACTGGATTATCTTTGTGCATGTTCACTGTGCATGTGTCATTTCCTTGCCAGGTGTCATGGTTCTGCCTTTTCTTGTCATGTATTTCTTGGTCTTGTGGCAAAACCATGGCAGAGCCTCCTGTTTTGTGTGGAGAGAAATATATTATTGTCGGTCACGACATAATATGTGTTCTCTCCGGTCTCTTCTTTGGCCCCGCCCCTCTCGTTTCCTCGTTTAGCTTTCCATTAGTGTTTCATTCCTCACACCTGCCTAGTGTTAATTTACCCCTTGTTAGTCACCCTATATAAAACCCTTGTGTCTTCTGTCCTGTGCAAGTTTGTTTTCGTTCCATGTCTTTGTAGACATTACGTCTTGTTCCTGCCCGTGAGCCATTGTAGTCAAGTCTTGTCAAGTGTGAGTTATGGAGTTTATTGTCTATTATTGTCTTAGTCCAGTTGTAGTTAGTTTTCGTTCAGGTGTTGCCTGTGGTTATTTTTCCCTTTGTTATTGTTGTTTTACCCTGTCGTGGGTCTTTGTTTTGTGTTTTATTAAATAAATATTATATTTTGTTAACCCTTTACCCAATGCCTGCATCTGGGTTCTCTGTCCATGCACCTTTTCTCACAGAACGAACTCGCCACTACTGAACCCAGCAGGCAGCATGGAGGCAGAGCGATCCCACCAGGTTCACCTCCTTTGCAGTCTTCGCCGAGGGAACTCCCACTTCATGGAATATGTTGACAGGTTCCTGAAGGCTGCAGGGAGGTGGTCTTTGGGGAGGCGGAACTCGCGGTGCTTTTTAACGCTGGTCTCAGGGACCCACTTTCGCGGGCGGAGATGAGGATGCTGAGACCGCTGGACTTCGATGCCGTGGTTAGGAGTCCAGGGTCTCAGGTCAATCCAGTCATTCATCTCCGTTGCCCACGATCCCCGAGGGTCGCGCCCTGCAGGTCGGCATCATGAGCTTCGCCACACCATCCGCCTCACCCTCAGCAGCCTCTCCACCGCCGGCGAGCCTCCGTGGCAGGCGGGGACGTAGGGAGTCGTGGGACTCCCCATCCGACTCCTCCGGGATGGAGCCAAGCGGGCTTTCTGTAACTTCTCCGCAGCCGGTCACACGTCCCGTGGGCCGGTCTAAAAAAAAGAAACCGAGGAGGG
The DNA here is from genome assembly GCF_024868665.1 of Triplophysa rosa. NCBI lineage: Eukaryota > Metazoa > Chordata > Actinopteri > Cypriniformes > Nemacheilidae > Triplophysa > Triplophysa rosa. The sequence continues at coordinate 10,618 of NW_026634309.1, read as the reverse complement.
GATCGCTGTCCCCAACCCAGCCGGCATCCAGCTGCCCAGGCGCCCATTCCAGTTCTACAGCCGGCAGTCCAGCCAGCACCCAGTCCTGTCCAGCCGGCACCCCAGCCGATGATCCAGCAAGTGAGCCAGTCCGCTGCCCAGCCGCCAGAAAGCGCTGCCCAGCCGCAGGCATCCAGTCCTGTCCAGCCGGCATTCCAGCCGGTTTACAGTCCGGTCCAACGGGCATTCCAGCCGAAGTTCAGTCCGTTCCAGCCGGCATTCCAGCCAGTTTCCAGCCTGTTCCAGCCGGCGACTCAGCCGGCACCCAGTCCTGCCTCCAGTCCGGCACCCAGTCCGGTGCTGCCGGCATCCAGTCCGGTGCAGCCAGCAAGTCAGCCGGCATTCCCCCAAGCACCGGTCCAGGCAACATTCGGCCCTGTACCGGTGTCTCCCCAAGGACACTCCCCCCACACTCCCAAACCTTCTGAGAAGTCCCCCCAGGCTCCGCGCTTCCGTGCGCCCTCCCAGACTAAGTCTTCCTCACCTAGCCCCAACCCCTTTGGACTTCCCCCCCATGTACTCTTTTGTTCCCGCACCCCCTCCCATGTTTGTTATTTTTATTGTCTCACCCCAACCCGTTTATTGTCATTTCTTGCTTGCCTTTGGTTATGTTTACTATGTTTTCTTGGATGTTGTCTGTTACCCAGTCTGTCTTGTCTCGTTAGTCTGCCCCTTGGTGAACACCTGGGGGCGTTCATTAAAGGGGGGCTTCTGTCATGGTTCTGCCTCTTCTTGTCATGTCTTTCTTGGTCTTGTGGCAGAACCATGGCAGAGCCTCTTGTTTTGTGTGGAGAGAAACATATTATTGTTGGTCACGACATAATAGTCACAGTTATGACTCCACATAACTGTGGAGTCATTCAGGTTCCTGGGCTCCACCATCTCTCAGGACCTGAAGTGGGAGTCCCACATAGACTCCATTGTAAAGAAGGCCCAGCAGAGGTTATACTTCCTCCGTCAATTGAGGAAGTTCAACCTACCACAGGAGCTACTGACCCAGTTCTACTCAGTGGTCATCGAATCTGTTCTGTGCACTTCAATTACTGTTTGGTATGGCTCGGCCACCAAATCAGACCTACGAAGACTACAACGGACAGTTCGTAGTGCTGAGAAAATTATTGGTGCTCCTCTGCCCACACTTCAGGACCTGTACGATTCCAGAGTGAAAAACAGGGCAAGAAAAATCATCATTGACTCCACACACCCAGCACACAAACTCTTTGATCTGCTGCCCTCTGGCCGGCGCTTTAGAGCACCAAACACCAGGACTTCCAGACACAGAAGCAGCTTCTTCCCCCAGGCAATCTCCCTCCTAAACAGATAACTGCTCCTTAAGAGCAATATTCCACTTCCACTACTCCTATAGTGTGCACTATAGTGCCTTATTATATCTACATCTTATGTATACATGTATATAACACTACCTCTACTTACTAAATTATCCATTTGCACAAGTGTACATACAATATGTTTATTCTACTATATACTACCCTGTACAATGTCTCTTATATGTTATTATCCCCCATTTTCTGTAAAATAGTCTTTATTTTATATATGCACAATTTAGAATCTTTTAGACTGTAAATCGTATTATATTGTATTGTCATTGTGTTTAATGTCTGTACTAGAAGCTTCCAACACCAAAGAAAATTCCTTGTGTGTGCAAGCACACTTGGCAATTAAGCTCTTCTGATTCTGATTCTGATTCTGAATATGTGTTCTCTCTGGTCTCGTCTTTGGCCCCGCCCCTCTCATTTCCTCGTTTAGCTTTCCGTTAGTGTTTCATTCCCCACACCTGCCTAGTGTTAATTTACCCCTTTTTAGTCTCCCTATATAAAACCCTTGTGTCTTCTGTCCTGTGCGAGTTCGTTTTCGTTCCATGTCTTTGTAGACATTACGTCTTGTTCCTGCTCGTGATCCATCGTAGTCAAGTCGTGTCAAGTGTGAGTTACAGAGTTTATTGTCTTAGTCCAGTTGTAGTTAGTTTTCGTTCCGGTGTTGCCTGTGATTATTTTTCCCTTTGTTATTGTTGTTTTACCCCCTCGTGGGTCTTTGTTTTGTGTTTTATTAAATAAATATTATATTTTGATGCATCTGGGTTCTCTGTCCATGCACCTTTCCTGACAGCCAGGTTCCTTTGAATTGAATTCTACTCCCGCTGCTCCCTGAGCAGCATCATAGCGAATACAACCACACTCTGTAAGTTCTGTGTTCAGGTCGGTACACACAGCCCCATCCCCTGTATCCGGAAGAGTGCAACATGGTTTTCAAAGGACCATAGTTTTTGCATTCGCCGGTTCCATCAGCTTAGTAAACAAATTCATGTGTATTGCGCTGCCCATGGGGAAGCTTATACAGCGACATTATTTATGACACTGGTAACAGACAATTGCGCTTATCAACCACATGGGCGCAAAAGACTTCAGTTAAATTTTAATTGTGCAATTAAACCTTGATTTGATTAATCTATGCTATATCTTTTAGTTCATCAAGGCATACCCCATTATGCTTGAAGTTTTCTTGAATATATAAAATGAAACCACTCGCTCAAAAATACTTTTCATATGACTCAAAAGGCATATAAAAAATGAGTATAGCCAGCAGATTGTAGCGTGCAGTTATTATCTGATGACAGTCCAGAATTCATTTTCATTTGATAGAATGCATATTGCAAATTGTACTGTAGCCCTTATGCATTCACGTGGACCTGAGAGCAAATTGGATTATAATGTTCTCATAATATAATTGTCACGGATACACCAGGCTCCCCTCCATTACCTTATGCTCACTCTCACCAGACTATTAACACCTGTTCACAATCTTCTCACCATCATGGTTAACATTAATATTCACCTTATTCTCACAGTTGATGTCTAGACCTTTTTGATGATATCTGTTTAACTACAGTCTCTGATGTGGTGTCCTTGACACTATGCACTTTAGCAACACCTAAATTAATCTGCAAACTTTATCAAAGTCGTATCTTCTTTAGTTCATCTTAGCTGATAATGTTCTTGCTTCCTCTCCCAAGCAGACTGCAAAAAATCAGCAGAGCTTATGCATCATCATATATTCACAATGTAGTCCCCATGCTCGAAGGGTTCATTACATTTTAAATGAGACTGTAGTCAATACCAGGCTTTGACAAGCAAGCAAGGCAGACAGATGTAACAGTTGATGATGTAGTCTAGAAGAAACCAGTTATGGCTGTCTTTCAGGGGCATTTTAACGGAACAAAAAGTAGCTTGACATTTTGAGGTTGCTATTGAAAAAGACACTATAACTTTTTGACCCCTCCACAGTTTCTCTGGAAGGTGTGGTGAGAGATAATGTTAATTCAATCAGTTTCTGGAGTATCCCATATCTCTCATCTTATCAGTTCTGTGAGGTTGTCTGGCAGCTTTAGCACAGATATCAGCTAGAGCTAGTAAAAATGTCTCCTGTAATTCAGTAAGCGTAAACCACATAAGTAGATTTCATTAGAAATGTATATCGTCTTTGGTATCGCACATGACAGTTACAGGTTAAAAGGTTGATAAACAGCATATGGCACCCTGTAAAGTATTGGAGCTGTCCATTCAGAACCCACCTCAGCACCAAGGACAGCTCAATCAACCCACTACCCTACATCACCATTGCACCTCACTGTTATCACTGGTCACAGAAGAGTTGGACCTCCTTAAAACTATGAAAATTACATTCAGGTGGTCTCAAAGGCACAATGTTTGCATGTTTAAAAATGTCCTATCCACACATTTTTGCACTAATGTTCTACTATGGTTTGCTTTGAAGAAAGATTTGCTGTATGCACTGATGCTTGTGTGTACCTTGATATCCCCTTCCACTGCTTCGGAGTCATTTCTTACGAAACGGTAGCTTTTAGAAAAACTGATCATGGGTATACGGCTATAAGAGAAGCCCATGCTGTGACTCTGAATTCTCTTCTTTCTATGTTTATGCTCTCACAGTCAGATTCACTCCTAAAGCTACGAGTTTAAAATGTGTCAGATCTAAGAGTCACATCCAATTTCAATTTACTCCTCTGCTGCCTTCATAAACTATTACACAATGTCATCTAGCCCAGAGACCATCTAGACATCAGGTGAATGAATATAGTTATATTATATTATATTACATGTTATATGACATGAATCACACAGGAAGAACCCAACTGCAGGCAGCGGGAGATGAAGGGGTTAACAGGAAGCTTTATTTTAACAAGACACGCAAAACAAAAACCCACAGTGGGGAAAACAAGACACGATAATAATGGAAATCATTAAACAGGAACATAAACTGACTAAACTAAACTACAAAGAGTAAATATCACACTAGACAAAACTACAATGAACTAACAATAACTAGACTCGTGGAACCACCAGGAACAGGAACAAGTATGGGTCAGGAAACTTTGACAGCACAAAGCACAGAGGTAAGTAAACAGACAAAGAACCATATACAATGACCGAACACAAGACAATGAAACATGAGGACTATTTAAAGGGGAGCAAATCAAGAGGGAACAGGTGCGGGACATGAACTAATTAACAAGCAATAATGAGACGAAAGGGCAGGAACAGAGACGCAACACCGAAGAGAGAGGGAATGTGGAAGGCCGAAACTGCTCTCCACATATAACAAGGGATCCTGCTGTGATTCTGCCACATAACCAAGAAAGACATGACATGATGAGGGAGAAACACGACATTATATAGACGTTTTTAACCCCAGGAAGTCCTCAAAACATTGAATTTCTGCAGCTGGGACAATTATATTTTCTATTATTCTCACTTTTATCTCAATTGTGAGAATTTGGGGGTCATGTAGGGTGGAATGGAACATCTACAAAATCTAACATCTTAACTCATTCTTGAGGTATAGAGAGCAAAGGGCAACAGTGGATAGAAATTATCTAAAGCACAATAACCTTGACCTAATGAAACGTGACCAGAGAGACAGTCATATTGGTAGTAATATCAAGTCACAGTGATTTTCTGTGCATTTTCTACTTATGTCACATTTCATTTATTTTAGACTAAAGCTGGGAAGGTAAGAGGGAAAGATGGGGAAGGGGTCAGATCTTTTTGCTTCTATTGCTTACTTCTCTTTACTCTGTTGCATTACAAGGTTGATTTAGCATGGTCCCTGAGGATTAGCAAACCATTTTACATGACTCTGAAAAGGACCTCATGGCCTGAGGCTGATAATGGCTTGTTTTAAGGCTGAACACACTGGAGTGATTCTTTCTACTGTTTTTAGCTATACGGGCCTAGGGGATTTCTTGGAGACCAATAATTATTTATCACAGGATTAATGTTGCCATAGGTTATGTGATTGACAGTAATGACAAAACAGAAGGTACACAGAAGGTAAACACTGAGTAATGTCTTAGCTGTTCATAAATCTCTCAAGTCCAGCTGCACAACCTCACAATTGTTGTTGTATTACTTAGATTGAACCTAGATTACATACATTCTGTTTGGGGGACGAAGGCCTTTCTACTTGTTAAAAAAAGAAGCATAATGTGATAGTTGATGACTTTTTCTAATCCTACTTACTAACCCAAATGTATTAAAAAAATAGACAAGTGTTACTAGTGTTATTAACAACATGATCTCACGGAAATGCGTAACTATTTTACGGTGTGGCTCCACCCCAAAACCTATCTCTGTCAGTTGCACCAAACAAAATCACACTTTTGTAAGACTTGCAACAATACTACGTGTTTTATAACATTATTAATAATGCCTATATACAAATATACACATTTTCATTTAATCAGCATTTCTAGATGTATTGTGGCCATTCCAGACAGTGTCTGTTAAATTTCAACAAAATAAAACCTCAGGAGTAAAGTCATCCAACAGCCATGTAAAAGACTGACAGCATGACAAGACATAAAAACTGTGACAAAAATAGAGGTTATAACAAGAATAATTGTTGAACTTTTCCTAAATACATATTGCTGTTGTATTGCATATGAATATGAACTTATCTTTGGTCTGAAAAGTGCAAAGCATCCACTTTCTCCACTTTTCATTTTCTGCAAATAAATGCAAATAGAAACAATATTTTTATTTGAAATTTGAAAGAAATATTGTTAGTAGTTCACAGAATAAAACAAAAACAACAATTTTACTTAAACACATACCTATAAATAGTAAATTAAGAGAAACTGAAATACTTTTGGAATGGGCTCTTATTTTTTCTGTGGCTGTATGTGTGTACAAATGTATGTATATAAAGTACACAAAAGTATACAAATGTTTATGTGTATGTATTTGTTTTTTTTCTCTATTTTATATCTTATTCTATGTGTATGTAACATGTTTTTTTTTACATTTTAACATTACTTGTATATTATAAAATCAAGTTGACTTGACTTAAAATGTACAAATAAGATCAAAGGAATTCACACAAATTGGCATGAACTTGTAGAATAGTTACGAATTCCTGTGAGATTGTGTTGGTTTTTAATTACAATGAGCACACTTTTAAAACGTTATGCCTTGATGTATGTCTTCACAGATGCTGAGAAACTTCTGAGATTTGTACTAACATGTAAGCGTAATAAATATAGTGTTTGCGTCTGTCTCATTAAAGAATCACCATATACCAGAACCTCAACTATTTTTTTTTCATTCTGAAGCATTTGATACTAACATGCAGAATTATAGTGCTCTGCTAAAGCGTATGTCATTAAAATGCATGTTGTCCTTGGCCGAGCCTAAAAACATCACAAAGCATTCTGGCCTTATACAAAAAAAACCTTGCTGTGGAGAACAAAACTACAATACATGCACACTATTGATGTCTGAGGAGAGCTATTAGGATACAATGGCAAGAGATTTGAAGAACAGGGTGGATCATTAGTCACAATTATAAGACGTTGCCAAGCTGGCATATCAACTGAAAAAGCACACAGGGTCCTAAATAAGCTGTAAGCCATATATTACATCCCACTCAACCTTTTCTTAACATTTGAAAGCACCTAATATAACATCCTCTGCACGCTTGACTCACCTGCAAAGCTAAGTCTTACAAATGGTGGTAATCTTACCTTTGGTGGGTTTAAAAGGAAAATGAAACACTGAAAGGGGGCATAATGAGTTAATGGAGGAATTGTATGGGGCTTATTTCCGGGGAAAGATTGCATTCATCTGGCCGGTTCTGGCTGCTTTAATAGAGGTGGTCCTATTTCAGCGAGTCTAATAGAGGGCTTATCTGATCCTGGTGGGTCTCTGATCCACACTTTTCTATGGCAGACAGTGCAGCTTATCTCCGGAGGATTAGACTGTGACCCTTTCGGTTAAAAAACCCTCCTAAAACCGTGTGTATTTGAGAGTCATGGGGAAGATCACAGCTTGCACAATGTTAAGACTGGATCAGTGTAATTTTACACAAAAATACATACACACAAACTACAAAAAGCTCTTGCATGCAAGCACTTATGCTACTGTTTATAGTGCCTCCGTAGATCCCAAAACCCATCTCAGAGATTCTTTACGCAATGTACAGTATGTGTGTATGCATGTGCATGTTTCTGACTTACTGTGCTTACAGAGGCTTTGAGGTGTCACCTCACATGGTTTTTGCTCCATGGTAGGCAAACAGTCTTTGTAGAGGTGAGAATTGCTGAATTATAAATTGGGCAGAATCACATCACAGTCTGAGATGAATTGTCAAACACTAAAACATTTTGCATGTCACAGCTTTGCCATAATGCTGTGAGGTGACTTGAAAATACCAGCTGTGGAGCAACAGGACAATCTTCATATCTGAAGAAAAATGTCGTTTTACAAATATAAAGCCTTGGCTGTAAATGAACAGGTTTCTGGGGTACAGAAATTCAAATCATGTCTGGTAGAAAGAAGAACAATGCCACATTTTATTATTATTTCAACCAACACATGTGAGGAAAAACATCCTTTAGAATTTCCCAAGTGTCAGAACTGTAAGAGTCAGTTAATAACAACTTGAGTAGAGACACTGTTATTTAGATATCCAGTTATATGCTATGACTATTTAAGTATGTAGTACTAATCTGATGAAAAGTCACTTATGTGACACAACGTAGCACATTTTATTGGCTTGCCTGTCATCTAATGTAATAACACTTTTTTAATTTATATGCTAAGTTATGTTCAGCCTACAGTACTAATGTGAGTAATGCACTGTTCTGAATGCTATTGTCTGATCAACAGTATTCTAGATTTAAACAGCCCCTTGGCTAATATCAGAAAAACGGAAAGACCTAAATTCAGTGCTTTATTCATGAAACAAGAAAGTATGGAAAATATTATGGATATAGACTATAAAATCTAGTCTAGGTGACTATAGACAGAACTATTTATGAGGGGAACAGCATCCTCATCTTTGCCTAAACCAGTAGAAAAGTCACTAACATGCATTTGTTACACAATATGTTTCCGACATGATAATTATCCAATAAATGTTCATGTGTACTATCTTCTAAGTTAACAACAATGTTCCTTTAGTAAATTTGCCAAAACAATTCATTACTTGTTTATAATTTACTGTAGAGCATGTGGCTGATACCCATTTTGCACTATAGAGATACAGGAAAGCTACTACTGTATATCAGGATACAGTCAGAGAAGAATCAGTAAACAAAGACATGAACAGTAATGCGGCCCTAACACACGTGGTTTCTGCCAATCTCATATTAATCTTGAGTACCTATAGAGTAGTATCGCATACGTCGTATCTTCGAAGAGTATTTAGTTTGATCACATTTATAAAAGATAGATACAGCTGTACGATGTTTTCCGAAAGCATACGGCGCGTGCAGGGTGGAAGGGGTAGGCTGAACTAAAGCACGTGCGCATCCATTGCCAACAACACACAGACATCAGTTTCACTCACCGCATGCGGTTCATGTCCGGCATCTTTTAGCGCTGGGACGGCTCCATATATCAGTTTCATATGTCGTGGCGAAAAGTTGTTCAGCCAATGTTGAAAGAATTCACGAAGACCAGAGAGCCAGGTTTCAAGAGGTTTCAATCTTTATTTGCTCGAGCAAGCAAAGTGAGACATACAGAGTTCATCTGTAGATGCCTAACAATTACACTTCTGACTCCATCTTTTATACACTGTTCTCAAGTCGTTATCACAGTTTAAACCAATCATATTTACCTGACATCATCTTCTCCCAATCAGGTTCTACATGACATCACTTATTTTTGTTTGTCCATCCTCTTTTGACTTTCCACAGTTATAAATCAAACTTCTTACGTTAACTTTTAACTGTGGCGAAACCTTTTAAAGGGTTAAAAAATATATGTACATACATCCATCTTTAAAATGTAGATGTATGTCATTTTGTCAGTTGCTACTGTATGAAAGACAAATACATCCATCTCTAAAATGTGAATGTATGTCATATTGACATTTACTACCCCTAGCTTACATGTACTTCAAAAACTACCATGCATTTTAGACCAGATCTCGTGTGAAGAATACATATTGTGTGTGTGCTCAAAACGTTTGCATGCAAAAGATGTCTTATGGTGCTGTTTGATGTTCAACCTGGCCTGTAACCTTTGACCCATGAGATCATGGTCTTTTTGCTATGAGACTCATAGCCTTTTCTGTGTTAGAGAAGTGTGTGAGACCTATAACTAGTTTAAATGCATTGTTTCATATAAAAACTCAATCAATAATAGAAAAACTTAATACTGTAATAGAAAAACCACCATACAAACGATCTCCAAATCCAGCGTTATATCCACCGTTTATATAACATTCATCACCCAAATGCAGTGAACAAACAAACACCTGAACTTCGCGAACGTATCCTCTCTCTCTCTGCACACAAGTGAAAGTGACGTCTGCGCATACTCCTTCTCCTGCTCTCCTTGCTGCGTGCTTTTCCGGGAGAATTGTCCAATAAGGGACTAAGAAAAATTGTTACTAAACAGTTTTATATGTTAAAAAAAAACTTTCTGAAACCTGTACGATCGCTGGGGGAGTGTATCGAGCACAGAAATACTACGTAAAATGCCCAACTCGTTTTTTGACTAGTTGACTATATGTTAAGCATGTGAAGACAGCACGTCAGCAGTCAGAATGCATGACACACCGTTGCAGCACCCCTTTAATACACAGGCCCCGGGCTGGGGGGCCTCGGTGATGTCGAAAAAAATGATGGATTGTCTATTTAAGTTATACTGAGTGCAAATGGCCCAACTTGTTGGTAGAAACTATTTACGTTCCGCCCACCAGTATCTTATTGTAACAGAGAAAGAGTAAGAATGATAATATTTGAAAGAGCGACTCCAGTGAAATAAGACTTAAAGTCTGTATAGATTGATGCCGGGGACCCGGGTTTGATTCCAACCTAGCCAAATTTGCTATTTTTTTCTTTTCCATCACATATTAGATCATGGAGACATTTGTTTTCAATAAAATTAAGAATGTATTTGAAAATTGGTAACAAGTGTTTAATCATACAATTTAGCATAAAGTTAGGGCTAGGTGTAAGGCTTTATTATCTCAATAAATTCAGGATCATGACAGTCCCACATGGTTTGTGTGGAAGCACATGGCCATTGTTTAT